>NW_026596120.1:7942915-7973137 GCF_907164565.1 Psammomys obesus
TGTAGCCCATGGCAGTTCAGTGTCCAAGTGGGTTACATAGTAATGGGAAGAGGGACTGCCTCTGACATAATCTGATTGGCCTGCTCGTTGATCACTTCCCCCTGAGGGGGGAGCAGCCTTACCAGGCCACAGTAGAGGACAAGGCAGCCACTTTTGATGAGAACTGATAGACTAAGATCAGAAAGAAGAGGAGAACCTCCCCTATCAGTGGACTTGGGGAGTGGCATGCATGCAGAAAGGGGAGGGAGGGTGGGATCGGCAGGGGAGGAGGGAGGGGCTTATGGGGGGATACAAAATGAATAATGTGTAATTAATAAAAAAAAAGTATAAAAAAAAAGGTAGATTGTCCTATCTCAAAATACGAGGATTAAAGTTGGTCTTCCCACTTCAAATGATTTAATTAAGAAAACAAATCCCTCAGAGGTGTATATAACTGTTTGTGTTTTGGTTAATTCCAGATACAGTCAAGTTAATAACCAAGAATAGCCATTACAGTCTCCCTTGAAAATCTATAGTGTTATCCTTGCTTCCCTTGCATACACACAAAGATCATTTTGCATATATGTAACAATTTGAGCTATTTCCCAGCTCTTTGAGAATGTGGAAAGCCTGAAGGATAGCTCTTTTTTCTTCTTTTTCCAATCCATCAATTTATGTATTAAACTGGTAGCTGCCTGGTTCAAAAGTAGTACTGGTACTGACAGGAGGTATTGAAAACAGCATTTATGTTTATTTTTCTGTTTCCAAGCACAATTATCAGAATTTTGGATATGCATTTAAAGTATGTTAATGCTCAGTTTGAGGAATGGTTTACCTCTTTTGGAGCTTTTAGCCAATGAGGTACTATAGACCCCCCCCAAAAAAATTATAGACTATTATCAATGCTGTTGGTTACCCTCCAGAACTTGACAAGACCCTATTGCTGAAGATAACACATACTTGAGTCATAGAACACCTGTCATGCTGATGCCAATCTGAAGCTTCATCCCCTACAAGCTTCTAGAATGTGCTGTGGACACTATATCAGAAGAAAAAATTAATTATCAATCTTACCCAACTGTGAACTCTACAAGCTACAACAACCACTTGTCTGGTGAGACATGCGCTGGGTGCAGTGGCATGAACGTTATTGAAGTAACCAACCAATTTCTGATTAGATTTAGGCCCTCTCCACAAGAAGAAACAAATACTTGGCATCATTATCGGTGTCATGAACTTGTTGCTAGACAAGTGATAGACAATATAGAATAACTAACTACTCTTACTCTGTTAAATGAATACAGTGCTAATCAGCTCCTAAGGACTTATTATTATAGCCAATGATTGGTACTTCCCTCAACAACTATCAGAGAAGCATCTTATTACAGTAGATGGTGAATAACAGAGACACACAATTAGTCAAGGTGAAGAGAATGTGAGACTGCAGAACGACCAACCCTAAATCTATCACATCTTTTCTTCCAAAGGCTTGGATGAAACAGAAAGGTCATAAGGACAAGAGACAGCTGATGACCATAATGAAACCGAATAGTGTTTTCCATACACAACAGAGAGAATTTGCACATGTCAACAGTGGTTATGATACCATGCACAAAGACCTGTGAGATCACAAGCCATAAACAATTCAACCATGGAGAGAGGAGGTGGGCATGGAGCCCCACCCCTAGCAGAGGAGCTATTGGCAAATGATTGCTGCTCAGAGTGGTAGAGTCGGTTTTCTATAAGGCTGTGGCCCCTGGTTAGGCTGACCACTCCAATGGCTACCCACACACCCAGGAGTATATGGGCAGCACAAACTGTACAAAATATGTTTTTAATGAGGACACAAGGTTAGGTGGGGAGAGGAGGAGAGATTGATCTTTGAGGAGTTTGGGGTGACTATGAAAAAACTACTTTGTATAATTAATTTTAAAATGTGCTAATGACCTTGCAGGGGAAAGTTAGTGACTACACCATTGGAATGAGTCCAAAGAAAACACCATCGGATGATAGCTAGAGCAGAAGAGGAGTAAAGTACCATCTAACCTGGGACAAGCTGTCAGCACGTGCTGTTTGGTAATCATTTATGACTTATTGTGAATCTCCTGCCTTCATGGGTGCAGAAACCACTTTCTTCCTAATCCTGGGATGAGCAGGGTCAACCCCCCCCCCACAGTACTGTGTTCCATCTGCCTATGCAGGAGGGCTGAGCCTCACTGATGCTCTCCTCAGATGTCCCAAAGCATGTTGCTGTCTTTATGTACTATCTATGATGTGTTGGTCCCACTTCTTTCTTAAATATTGAAACAACTTGCTAAAGTACGTATCATATTCCAATTTTAAAATAAGAAAACTGAATTACAAAATTACAAAGGCCGAAGGGCTCACTGACTTATGGTCTAGCAATGGGTAGTCAGATTCAAGAAAGACTATCTTATTCCAATGTCCTTATTCTTCCCCAGTGGCCATGCTGCTTCTGCTATATTCACAGTGCTTTTTACTTTGCTCACACATCAACTCATTTCTCACAAACAAAGCCCAGAGGAGTATTTTGTTACTCTCAATTGCCATTCTAGAAGTAGAAACTTGAGCGGCAGTGTGACCACATTATTTGTTCAAGGTCACACAATAGTTATGTGGCTAGTAGTTATTTGACATCCTACCCTCATGTATGATGCACAACTGGCAAGAAAGGTAAGCTCACCTCTGCAGCCCTGGGCCATATCTGGACCACTCAGAAAATGTACTGAGTGGCCCTACAGTCTAGTCTTCATTATTGCAAAGAGGGAAAAAGAAAGAGAGAAAGAGAGAGGGGAGTTCAGGGGGTCCCTCCCACTGTTTTTTGTGCTCAGTGCATATCCAGAACTACCGAGGGTTAAGGCTAGTGTGCAGTTTGGAAATCTGGGGTTCCCCAAGGGCCATGAGGTTCACAAGAGTAAGGACTTGCTGGAGATCATACAGTCAATTAGTCAATACACAGGCTAAAGGCACAGACACTGGAGTCAGACTGGTAAGAGTCCTAGCTTTGCTCCTTGTTAAAAATGTGACTTGCCAGGCCACAGAGGAAGATGAAGCCTTGATATGACCTGATAATCTAGGGTCAGATAGAAGGGGAGGAGGTCCTCCTCTAGCAGGGGACTAGAAAAAGGGCATAGGGGAAGAAGAAGGAGGGTGGGTGGGACTGGGAGGAGACAAGGGGAGACTGCAGTGGGGTTACAAAGTGAATAAATTGTAATAAATAAATACGTAAATAAAATTAAATTTTTAAAAATGTGACTTTGAACAGATTAGTGCAAAAACAGCTCAGAGATCTTCAGACTCAGGAGTCATCTCCTGTGAGCTGCTACCTACCTGATATCTTCCCAAAATGAGGCTGGATAGACCAGCCCACTGAGTGCTAGCCAGTGAGGACCCACCTCTAAAAGCTTCTAAGTCTGTGCTCTCTCCATTGTTCCACATTCAAGTCATGTGTGTTATCTAGGTTGTCAAGAATGCCTAGAATAAGAAAACTATGTGTTTTTTTTTCTCTATTCAAACCTATGGCGTTGGAAGAGGACAACCTGTATGTGTCTCTCAATAGAGAAGCTTATGTCATCTAAAGCTATGCAGTTCCTGTGAGTGATATAGTAGAGCATCATGACCTTAGACGGCCATGCCTACCTCAAGTGCCTCCTTAGACCCATTAATCTCCTACATTTGAGTTCAGTCCAAGAGGCTTCCTATCCTAGAACCCTGTCCACATAGACACTAGCGCTCAACCAATCAAAGGACGCCATGGCTTTGTTCTCCCCACTACCAGAGAACTGTACTTTGCTCCTCGTTCACAAAGAACCAGGGATGACAGAACAGGCTGTTTCCTGACCTCATGGTACAGGCAAGCCCAGCTTCATTTTGACCATGACCCTCAGAGAAACGGGTTGACCCCATGTAGGCATCTTATAAAGGTTGCTGCCTGCCTTTTAACTGAGTTTGTTTAAGTGCCTTCCACAAGTACGAACATGAACTAATGTCCTTGGCAGAAGGTCATCTCAGCTTTCTGGACGGCCCAGCAAGGGCAGCAAGAAGCAGCAGTATACAAGGCAGCTTATCTCCATCATAGAGCCAATGGGAGAGGAAAAGAGGTGCCCATTTGTCTGTTCCTTCAGCCTAATTTAGGCTGCAGAACTGTTCAGTTTCTGAGACTTTAATAATGTATCCCACTGAAGGGAATTCAAGGTGTAAGAAGCAATTTATCTGCCATTTCGGGTAGATAGTAAAAAACATTGTTGGGCATGCACTTTTTTTAATTAACAATGTCAAAGGTATATTAAAATTTTTTTGATTTCAGTTAAATTAGCTCCAAAAAGTGATGGAACTGTTTTTCTTTCTCAGAAAAAAATCACTGAGTGTCAGGATGTCACAGTAACCCTGAATCCTACCCACCCTTAGAAAAATAATGTTTCTTCTCTATTAAAACTATAAATGCTCCCACTCTTCAGCCACTACCTTTATCTATTCTATTTCCCCTTCTGAGGGAGAGTTACATGTCCTCCCTTTGGTCCTCCTCCTTACTTCTCTCTTGGGGTCTATGTACTGTAGTATGTCTATCCTGTACTATATGACTAAAATCAGCTTATAAGTTAATACACACTATGTGCGTCTTTCTGGGTCTGTTTTACCTCACTCAGGATGGTCTTTTCTAGTTCCACCCATTTGCCTGAAAATTTTATGGTTCCTGGTTTTTAAAAGCTGAGTCGTACTCCATTGTGTAAATGTACCAGTTTCTTTATCCATTCTTCAGTTGAGGGACATCTAGGTTGTTTCCAGTTTCTGGCTATTACAAATAAAGCTGCTATGAACACGGTTGAGCAAATATCCTTGTTGTATGGTGGAGCATCTTTTGGATGTACACCCAGGTAGAAGAGGGAGTGGGGGAAAAATATGGAGCTCAGACCTGAGGAGAATAGAGGCTGGAGAGCAAAAGTGTTGCAGGGAATAGAGAAACGGTAGGTGGAGGCATCTCTGCGACAACCTGCAGAGCTAAGTCAGTCTAGGCCTCTAGGAGGATATGAGGGGGACTCTAGCTGAGACTCCTAGTAGCAGGGACCATGGAGACTGAAGAGGACATCCTTTATCTGGACAAGACGAGAATCCAGCATATTCTTCTAAATGTCTATCAAGTTGTATAGAATAAAAGTAGGGATGATCAGGAATAAGCAGAGAACATTTTTGGGAAAAATCAATTTTATCCTTTTTGATTTTACTTTTTTTTTTTTTACATCTTAATGGGAGAAAAGTAATGACTTTTTTGACTAAAAGTCTGGTTTACATATGGTATGACAGTATTCTTAACATTTAAATTTAGATCTATAAAAGGTTTGGAGAAGAAACAGAGCTACTCACAGGGGCGCTGGCCCATGCACTCAGGGCCTGAGCTCCTTATGTGAGTTTTTAACTTCAGTGTTTAAAATTTGAAATTATTTTCTAGAAAGCACAATGAACTCCCTAGAAGTCCTCCCATAACTATTTGACTTAATGAATGAAGAATTTGATCAAGGTTATGGGCTTAGGAATATGCGTAGGTATGACATGTTTAGAAGCTATCCCGTTTAGTTTTTGTTTGTTGGTTGGTTGTTTTTTGTTTTGTTTTGTTTTTGTTTTTGTCACCTTGACATAAGCCAAAGTTATCTGGGAACTGAAACTTCAATTGATAAAATGATTTCAAATTCACTGTAGGCAAAACTGTGGGGCATTTAATTGATTGATGACTGGTGTAGAGGGTCCCAAGCCCCTGAGGACAGGAGACCCATCAGGTCCCATAGCATCCAGCCAAGATCCGGTCACCATTTCCCCCCATGGCTTCCAAGAACCCTTCTATCCCATCGCATACCCAGCTCTGCAGTTTGAACTATGCGCTTACCCCCATGAATCCCAGAGTCATGTGGAACATCAAGTGGCAGATGCGACTACAGACTTTGGACCGATAGTATCAAGCATACCAAAAACTGCTTTTAAATCTTGATATTTTCCTAGCCATGAACAACCTCACTTCTGTCTCCTCATAAGAAACGCATTAGCTCCTTTCACCTCTGTTGGCTAGTTTGGGGAAGTGGGTTGTTGTTGTTGTTTTGTCAATTTGAGACAGGTTGAAGTTATCTGAGAAGAGAGAAACTCAACTGAGAAAAATGCCTCCATCATATTGACCTATAGGCAAGCCAGTGGGGCATTTTCTCAGTTGATAACTGATGTGGGAATAGTGCCCCCTCTGGGCAGGAGGACCTAGGATGTATAGGAAATCAAAACAAAGAAGCCAAGGGGAGCAAGCCAGCAAGCAGCACTCTTCCACAGTATCGGCTTGAGTTTCTGCCCCTAGGTTCCTGGTTGGGCTTCCTCTGATGATGGACTGTACTTAATCTGCAAGCCAAATAAACCCTTTCCTCCCAAAGTTGCTTTTGGTCATGGTGCATCATCACAGTAATAGAAAGAAAACTAAAATACCACCTATCACAGTATGAATAAGAGCATCCATGGGGAGGAAGAAGAATGTTTAAAAGCAACCAGCTCTACACTGACAATAAGAAACACCATGCATGGCTGTGCTGATTTGGCCTTATTTCTTCATCTTTTTCATTTTTTTTTCAGATGAAGAAGCTGAAGCTTGGGGTACATACATGGTTGAAGGTCACAGAGCAAAACAGAATCCAAGCTCACTGCCTCCATCCCTCTGCTGTGGAACAATGACTCCTGCCTGAACCACTGTGAGTTCACTGCCCGAACTCGTGAGTCAGCATGTCAAAGAAATGCATGTTGCTGAGAAAATTTCTAATTTCCAACATTCCCAAGGCAGTAAACAGAAACAAACCCACTTAAAGATACAAGATTGGGGTGACTTTCAAATTTGCTATTTGCAAACAAAAACCAAAAAGCCCAAAGAAAAAGCATTGAGAAACGTGGTCAAGTTTCCCAAGTAGGGAAACCCTAGACAGGCTCGTTCCCAGCCTGCTCTATGAGCCTCAATGTCCCATCTACAATGGTAGAAACTGACTGGTTTTTCCCACCTCTAAAATTCCTAGACTAGTTTAAATAATTGTGTATATGCTCATTGTTTATCTTAACACATCAGATCCTTGGCATTGGGCACACTTGTTAAATAAAATGGCAGCAACTACTAGTTAGTGAGCATCAAACCTATGCTGTGCATTTAACTGACAGTGTCTTGAGGTTTAAGAGAATCTGTAAGGTTAGAATCACTACCCCCACCATATAACAGTAACAAAACTGAGACTCAAAGTACATGGCTGAATTGAGGTTCAAGCCTGAACCACTGTAACCTCAGCTTCTATCGCCTTACCGACCAGCATCCCAAAAGTCCTAAACTAACTTCTATTCTGATAGGCTGTCATAGGAGCCACCCAGATCCAGGCTGAAGCCTGAGATGCAGGGAACTTGCTAAAGAGGAACCTTCCACAGGCCAAGGTGAGGTTGCTTGTAGGAAGAACAGGTTCATCTAACACCCTTCTGTTATTCAGGGAGGAGAAACCCATCCGGTGTTGGGATCATAACTGTGGCTCAGTTTAGGAGCCTTGAAGGAAGATGGCACATTGTCCAGGCTGTTAATGTTTATGAGGGACAAAGTGAACATGGAAAGAAGACTGTCTCAGTAGATATGATAAAGAAAATTCCTGAGCACTGAAACAGTCCATCCTAGGGGATGTTCCTCAAGCCTCAAGAAGTAAAATGAATTTGCAAGGCTCAATAAGAAACATTTCACAAATTTCAGGATGTTGCTGAAACTGAGGATTTGCATGTCCCTCTCCAAGGGTATATAAATAGTAGAGAGAGGAGACTGACCAGCTTAGCTATCCACCATACAGCTTTTGTGAGTTAATATCCATACTAAAGGTAAACCTTTTAATGAGGCATCTGATTTTGAAACACCATGCTCCAGAAACTAACCCATACTACTGTCACCCAAACAAACTTACTGGTCCACCGAGAGCTTGTGGGAAATAATTTCTTCGGTTGGTCTTCAGTGCCCATATGAAGGGAATAGGCATTTGTTCACATCTTCTCAGGAAAAGCCAAAGACCAGGGGTGCCCCAATGCTGTGGGTCATCCCCACTATGAAACGTTCCTCGTTCAGTGATATATTGCAGCATCCTGCTAGTAATAGCAAAGTAGTCAGCTTATGAGGAGGTCTAGGGAAGGGCCAGAAAATCCAGCAAGGGCTTTCTATATGCATGCTCTTACACAACCTTCCCTATTCTTTGAAGTAAATCATTGTGGATCTCCATTTTGCAGATGAGAAGACGGAAACCAAGACTGGCCACATGCTATGATTTAAACATGTCCCCTAAATTTTGTTAACTGATATTTGAATCTCCAAATGTCTATGTTGATAATATTTCAAAAACAAGTTTTGGGAGGGAATTTGGATGAAATAAAGTCTTCTAAATGGATTTTCCAGGAATCGTTCTAGAAAAGAGAAGGGGAGCTGAGTTTCCATGTCTGCTGTGACTCTCCCATGATGGATGCCGACCAACTATGTTAGGATGCAAGGAGAAATCGCTTGTTAAATGTTTTGCTGCTGGCTTCTGGGAAATTCCACCCACTAGAAGCATGTGCCAAACAAACCTCTATTCTTTACACATTACCCAGTTTTCAGCACTCAGTTAAAACAGAAATCAGACTGTCACTGCTGTGCAGTTACAGAGCTGGTGTGGTGATCAGAATGGGAATGCCCCCATAGGCTCATATATTTAAATGCTCAATATCCCATTGATAGAACTGATTGGGAAGGATTAGAAGGTGTAACCTTGCTGGAAGAGGTGTGTTACTGGGGTGGGGTTTGAGGTTTCAAAAGCCCATGCCACTCCCAATTGGCCCTCCTCCTACTTGTAGATAAGGATAAAAACTCAGAGCTGTTGTTCCAGTGCCTGCCTATATGCTGCAATGCTACCTACTGTGATGTTCATGGGCTCTGACCCTTCAAAAATGTAAACCCAAATAAACTCTTTCTTATACAAGTGGCCTTGGTCATGGTGTTTTGTCATGGCTATAGAAAAGTAACTAAGACAGCTGGGATTCAAAACCAGGTAGTATGGCTTTAGATAAACAACTAACCTTTGAGAAAGGCTGTTTCACTCAAAGCAGCTGTGTCTCCACCTCCCCAAATATTCCCTGGGCTGCAGACAGGGAGAAGGGTGGTACTGAGACTTAAGACGGGGCCTAGAATCACAGGTCTGGTGCCTCATGAGACCACACTCTGGACCAGTGCTTTCAACTTAAAGTACCACTTTCCTTTGGGACCAGCCTTCTGCTAAGCAGCAGCACAGTGAGCTAAGCAAGGTAGGGAGCAGGCAGAGACAAAGCCTCTAAGGAGAGCCTTCTGGTAAACAAGGAGTCTGCACTGTGCTCCTGTGGTTCTAGCACCAAGGCACCTGGTGCTAGCCAGAGTTCCTTTTTGGTCAGTAGAGTCAGCTCCAGCACCCATTGCTACCAGCAGGCTCCTCTTCCCTGGCCTTGTCAAGGGGATAGATGGAAAAGCTCCACTCTTGTCACATGACCTGGTCTCGGAGAGGGAAATTCGGAAGGAGCAAGGGTCATCCAAGACCAAGTATCAGTGGACTCAGGAAACAGGCACTGATGTGCCTAGCATCACCAGTATAGACTTTGTGTCTGTGCTCACCGCTCCATTGAACTTCAGCAAGTAACAGCATCAAGAGTTCAGAGCTCAGGACCTTCTAGGATACACATACCCCAGTGATGAGGAGACTACAACATAAGCTTCTACTCTGGTCAGAACACCCTGAGGGGTGTCATATTTTTCCAACATGGGAAGATCTGTATGCAGGTTTCAATGCACCCACCAAACAACCGGTAGAATCCTATACTCATAGTCTGCGGTGAACTCAATGCCAAAAAGAGTTTACAAGACGGCATTGTCCCCCTTTGGACATGTTATCACTCTACACTCTAGCTGACAAATAGAAAGAAAAAGAAAGAAAGAAAGAAAGAAAGAAAGAAAGAGAGAGAGAGAGAGAGGAAAGAAAGAAAGAAAGAAAGAAAGAAAGAAAGAAAGAAAGAAAGAAAGAAAGAAAGAAAGAAAGAAAAATGTTAACATGAGAAAGTCTTATAAGATCCCTCTCATCTGGATGTTAGCACCATTCTCCTTGAACTTCAAAAAAATGCACAGCTCATGAGTGAATTATCAGGCACAGTGGATGAGAGCAAAACTTCTAGACTTGAATAAAGAGGGCCCCTCAAGTCACCAAGTAGATATGGTAATACAATTAGTGTAACCTAGGCACAAGTTAAAATCCAGCCCCAACTTACAGACACACTCCTCCCCACATATTCTACCAGGGACCACACTGCAGTATCAGGCACACATGCACAGCTGTCCTCACAATGAAGGAACATTCTTAAAGAACAGCCAGGCGTCTGAGGGCTAAGAGTAGAGCCCTGCTCACCTATCTCATTACAGGACTTGAGGCAAGCCAAGTCATGCAGTCACATATGTTGACTCAGTGATCATAGACGGCTTTTGCCCTCTCACTGGCAAGCATCTGCCACTAGAATCTACTTCTATAGCATCCTACGCTAGGGTCAAGCCTTTTAGAAAGCTCCAGATCCCATCAGCTCACAGGAGCATGAGTGGGCCACAAGGGGCAATCACTCAGGGTACTCAAGAGCGTGCAATGACATCCTCAGGAGGCTGGGATGGTCCACAGAGCTAACAAGGATGCTGCCCTCAAGGGTGGAGACCTAGGGAAACCATGACTACAAGAAGCACCAGACATCACCAGGGAGAGACACTGAGGCTCATCTTATAAAAGTTATCGTCTCATAGGGGAGCAGGTTTTTTTTTCCTCTGATTTATATCTAAATATTAGGTAAAATGAGTGCCGGGTGGAGAAGGGCACACACGGGCATTTAAGTCATTTATAGTTTACATTTTTACAGCACAGCAGAGATCAGCATACACTTTCCAACTGCAATTAGTAGACAGAGCAGTCTGCCAAGCTGCTGTGTAAATTGTGCCTATTAAAAGAATCTACGCCATGCAATGATTGATCAACAGCAAGGATTTATTCACTGGGTGAACAGCGGTTTTTACTTTTGCCATTACCCGGGGTGATCCATAACAATTTAGATAATGTACTTAGACAGATGCATTCACAAACTGGTGTCAAAGCCCTGCCTTCAGGGCGGCCAGTCTGAAGAAGGGAAGAGGCAACATCGATACCGGACAGGGCCGAGAGCCTGGAGCTCTTTGGGTCTTCGGTCTGCCATCCTGAAGAAGAACCAAAGAGAACCAAAAAGAAGGCATGGGGCAGATTTGCAGCCTGCCTGCCCAGCAGCCCGTCTGCAGGAATGCTCCCATCACTGTCCTTATCTGTCAATGGATATGACCCGGCTGTCACAGAGGTGGAAGGAAAATGCTTTGTAAGTTAAACGGAGAGCATGAGAATGGACCTAGAGAAACGCCATGCTCATAATGTACATGTGGGTTCTCCAAAGCATGCATGTATGCGTCTGTACACATGCCCAGAGACGACTGCCTCTGGTATTAGCAACAAGCCTCTTTTCGTCAGTATGGGGTGTTCTAACAGGGTCTTTTGTTTTTCTCTTCTTTGTTCTTAGCTGGGAGAAGATGGGGTTTAATGCCTTTTCCTGGTCCTGGTGACAGGCACTGATGTGCCTAGCATTGCCAGTATAGACTTTGTGTCTGCAGGCTCCTGGATGTCAGGCCTCAGGAGGGCACTACAGATGTTGTCCTGTGGAAAACCAGCTCAGTGAAGACAGGGGTGAACTCTGCGCACTCGTTTTGGCTCAAACCTCCTACCCACACCCAGGTGTTCTCATCTCCAATTTGTTTCCTGGGAGCTCCCACAGAATGTCCTGGAAGCTCCTCCCAATGTGACATGCCACTTGGAAAAGCCACTTTCTCCCCTAAACTGCTACCCCAGTCTTCATCATCTCCGATTTCTGTCATCCTCACATGTGTATCCATTTAAGCTAAGACCTTGGCCACCTTGGCACTCTTCTTCATCCGTGCACTGGGGCTGGCTTCCTCCAGGTCTCTCTGATTTAGTGCCAACCTACACTACCCCTGTCCCCTCCATTCCCACTGCTGCCACCTACCCATCATCCTCCACCTCCTCCTAATACCAGGCTCCATCTGACTCTCTGCAGCATTTTCCTAGAACACAAATTCAATCAATGGCTTTCTTTCACTTTACATCCATCAAAGGTTCATCCGAAGCTGGGCCAGAGAGCTGATCCTGGGACTGTGTCTGGCAAACATTTCTTTAAGAGACCCGACTATCCTGTCTGCATTCTCTAGGTTCTCCAGAGAAACAAATTCAACAGTGTGTGTGTGTGTGTGTGTGTGTGTGTGTGTGTGTGTGTGTGTGCATACATATAAAAGTTTGTGCATGTGTGTATATGAAGAGAGAATTGAGGGAACCAAGATATTTTAGAGAATTGGCTATGTGACTTAGGGGCACCCCAAGAAGAGTTGATTTTGCCGCTCAATTTCAATGGTGCTTAGGATCAGAAATTCTTCTTGTTCAGGGTTCAGTTCAAAAAGAAATGCACACAAACAACCCACTGTATGCTGTCTAGCAAGTTAAAAGTTAAACATATGTGAAAAGATACCTCACAGAAATTCTAAGCAGCTGACCTTTGGCAATGAGGCTCATAAAGCTGACTATCACATCACCCCTTCTGTCTTTTGTGGTAACAAGGATGAGGCCTGACACGTAAGCAGGTCTTATCTTCCTCCTCAGTCTGACACAGACTAGGCAGAGGACTCCAAAACTTCAGGGTTGGGGAGACCTTAGGATCGCTATAGGAGACTGTCTTGAAACAATGGGAAGAGAACCTCAAAGAAGGCCAGAGTCCTATAGAGATGCCAATCATCTAGAAAAGAAGGGCATTTTATGTCTCAATTCAGGGAATACTTCCAATATCAACAGCACTAAAGAATATGGAAGTTGGGTTTCTCCTTTAATGTGACATGTATCAATGAGCACAGATAGTCCTCAACTTGAAGTGGTTCTAATTTGTGACTTTTGACCTTGTAATGGCAGGAAAGCAATAATAACTCAGCAACCACACTAGACCTCTAATTCTAAAGTTTGGCTGCTTCCCAGCCTAGCGATATGTGGTGTGACACTCCCTCGCAGTGCTGGGTGGCGAGACCAGCCACGACTGCAGCTGCCTGCGGTCCGTAAGGAAAATATGTAATACACTGCAGTGTGATGTCACTGAGCTATGGTGCTCAGTAGGCTAGGTGTTCTCAATGCACCTGCAAGTTAGGATATTTTCCATGTATGGGGTGTTCCTGAGACCCAACCCTGTTGTAAGGTGAGGAACAACTGTATCCATTATTAAGGAGACCAAGAGGTATTGTGCTGTACACATGACTCATAGACTGTACATGTGATTCATGGGAGATGTATGAGGTTGAGAAGGCTGGGGAGTCCCACGGAGTAGAAGTCTAGAGGGACAAAGATGGCGTGGGATAGCTGAAGCATGCTGTGAGGTTACATTTTCATAGCTAGCATACAATTACTAACCTTGTTGTCTTATCCAGAGAAATTTTGAAACAAAGAATGAAGATGAACAGGACAATCCTCTATCACTTTCCCAAGCTGGAGGTACCATTTTTTGCTGAGAGCCTGAGTCTTTCTCTACAGATATAAAATACTATGTCTATGCTATAATATGGTCAGGGTCATATAACAGGATGTAGGCGCTGTAACAATCCCCAGGCTACTCTCTTCCTTCTACCCATCACCCTCCTACCTTCCTCTTCAGAGAAGCATCAATACATGGAAGATCTCTGCATCCCCAGCTCCTCTGGGGAGACAAGGTCTAACACTGTGCCTTAGAGAACATTTTATCTACCTAGAGGAGGGATAGGCTATAACTCACTTAGCTCAAATGTATTCCAGCTTCTGTCTCAGATTTCATAGCATTAGCAGTCCCCCGACATGCAGGAGGGTCCCCATCAGGAAAGACAGCTGAAAATACTGCTGCTCCTTGAGTTAGGCTAAATGCGTCCCCGCAAATCTGAGGACTGGCTTAGAGAAGTGTCGCGTTGCAGCCACAAGGGGATTCCATCTGTGATTAGGCAACTGAGCAGAAGCATTCTACAGCTTTAACACATCTTCTAGACAACACACACAGCAAGCCGAGCCAGCTGCCCAGCTGCTACCACCCGCTATAAGGAAAGAAGGATGACATGGTGACTTCTTTTCTGAAACACTGTGGAGAAAAGGGAAACCCTGAAGTAATACTTCGTAATTTTAGATTCGTTTCCCAGCCTCAGAGAACATACCACGCTACCGCTTCCGTCCTTAAAATAAACAAAAAGAGCACAAAAATAAACTGTACTAGGACTGGCCTGCACAGCTACCATGACGTCATCTCCCATTCTTGTTGGAGTTATTTAGGAAAGGCTATCTCTGGCAGAAGCCATGTGCTCACAACTACCTCAGGACAAGTCACCTCAATAGTTCCCAGGCCCTGGAGTGTGCTTCAGCCTTAGGACACTGGTCTACCTAGTGTCCTAAAACAAGAAGGAAAAACCAGGTAAGACCTGCGACCCACCTTTGCTTATACAGGAGGTTGGAACAATGAGGTCCACTGCTCCATGCCTCCCTC
Organism: Psammomys obesus; assembly: GCF_907164565.1. Classification (NCBI taxonomy): domain Eukaryota; kingdom Metazoa; phylum Chordata; class Mammalia; order Rodentia; family Muridae; genus Psammomys; species Psammomys obesus. The sequence goes on from NW_026596120.1 coordinate 7,957,550, forward strand.
ATGTGGCTTACATCTGAAGAGCTACCTCTCCCCTTGTGCTGGAAGGCGTCATGGCATCCTGGATTTGGGGAGTTTGATGAGTATGACCCTACCCTGCCGGGTGCATTTGGTCTGTCTGAGCCCTGCTGCATGCCCACCTCTACATAGACACTGATAAGTGAAGAGTAAGCCCAGCGTCAGCTAAGGATTCTAAAGGTGCTCTGCAGACCGGATAGGAAACAGAATTGGAACTACGTGGCTAGTGCCACTAGAAGGTCAGAAAAAGGTGTGTTATATGTGCATGCCTGTGAATGTGTGTGTGTGTGTGTGTGTGTATGTGTGCATACATGCACTCGTGCATGCATGTGGAGGTCAAAAGACAAGCTCTGGTGTCAGGCCTCCTCTCCCAGCTTATCTGAGACGGGGTCTTTCTTTTGTGGTTCACTGCTGTGTAGAGCAGACTAGCTGGCCCGATTCTCTTGTCTCTGCCTCCCACTCACAATTCGGGAGTCCTGGGGTTATTGATGCGCACCAATGTGCCTGATTTTACATGAGTTCTGGGGATTTGAACGCAGGTCTTCACATCTGTGCAACAAAAATTTTACCCACCCAGCCATCTATCATGTCATCACTTTCACAGGTCTAGCCTTTTCTAAGTCTCTCTGTCCTCAGTGGTATCTCTCCAACTCAACCTCCTTGTTCTCAAAACTTCAGTAACGGTCACTGCGTATGTGTGTGTGTGTGTGTGTGTGTGTGTGTGTGTGTGTGTTTCTCTGTCCATGTGCATGCCTTTCTTGCCAGCCCTTTCCAGCTTTCCCCATCACAATACACACTGAGCTCTCTGACCTCTGACCTGGGCAGCCAGTTAAGCAAGAGACTGTCACAGTTTCGGGGCCATTTAGTCAGACTCAGACCACCTCCAGGGATGAGGTGCCAAAGCAACCCATAATTTATCAGCTGAGAACACATAACTGGAGCTTCTAAACATTTAACAGGATTACAGGGAGGCACACAAAGGTACAGGGCCAGGATACAAGTCAGGCACACAGCTAAAAGGAAACATCCATAAAGAGCACCCTCACTATAATCTATTCCCATACTATCTCCATCCATCTCTCCCCACTGAGAAACCCTGCCTATTTCCTATTAGATTGTATATAGCCAGCCAGTGGGTCTTGAGCCAGTTTGAAAGGCTGCCAGCATTCTTGGGTTGGCATATGGAAAGATTTCAAAGCCAGCCCTGCTCTTCTCATTTCTTGCCAACTTCCTTCTCTCCAGTAATTTCATGTCCTAAGCTCTTAAAAAGCTCCAAGCCCTCACCCATTCAAACCACTGCACAAGCTACTTCTTGTTCAACAGCCAGATCTGCTTTTGTGCCTGAGTCAAAGCCCAAATCCCCAGTAGAGTGCCTACTGATTTGACCAGACTAATCCCCTGAGCTGAGGACCCTTGGCAGCTGGTGTGTGTCCTTCTCAGCTATGTCCAGAAGGACCTGGCCTGGGGCATAGGCTGGACAGTGTTACTGAGCAAGCGTCAATTTAGGGATCTCAAAGTTAGTAACTCTGGCCAGAAGGACAAGTGGTGAGTAAGGGGGCTGGCAGCATGCTTCTGCCAGGAGTTCCTCCATCCCTAAGCACAGCAGTCACCATCATCATCATACCAGCATCTGCCTGAAGCACACAGGTGTGATTGACGGCCCCTGGGCTCTGTTTCAAGCCTCAGTTTTGAAAAATTCACATGCTTCCCCCATACACCATTCTTCCTATTATGCTTCCCAGGTACACTGACAGAAACTCCACCCTGTTGACCATTGCTCGGGCTAAGCCTTGCAGTCCTCCTGCCTCTGTCTTCTCTCATGCCTTCTGTACAGTCTGTTGGGAAATATCACTGACTTCACTGTGCACCTAGAATTTGGTTTTGGTTCTTCCATGGCCCACACTGAGACCGTACCACCTATGTCTCAGGTGACTGCCTCTACTTGTTCATCCTTCCTCCTGCTCTCCCATCTTCTTCCTGTTTAGATATTACAGTATAAGGTTGGTCCTTCCTGTGTAATAAGCCTTTATGAATAAGCATCTGTGGTAGACAGAGTAAGAGTAGGATATCCTTTCTAGACAGAGGGCAGTGTATTCTTTGAACAGTCATAAAGGCACTGTCTTTCTCCAGGCAAAGTTCAGACAGATTCTCCAATAGCCTCCTATAGGATTAGGGGGTTTCTAGGTTCACCAATTCTCTCAGCTGCTATAAACTGGACCCATGAGACAGGAGCAGGAGAAATGCAGACAGGAGGCCCAAGTTGACTGCTGTATCATGAGTACAAAAGCCTTCTCTGAGGAGCAGGCCCAGTGTCCAGAGGCACCTGTGAATGTGCAACAAGACCCTTCAAACAGACCCTTCACACTTCTGGATGGCGGCCAGAGCACTGCTTTAATGTCAAAACCAGGTCAGGTCACTCCTCTGCTCAAAATCCTACCATGAACCGCTGTCTCACTCAGAGCAAAACCCAAACTCATTATAATGGCCTAAGACCCTACCTGACCCTCTCCACTCCACCTCTCAGGACCTGCCCTTTTGCCAGTTCCTCTCTCCATCCCTCATTCTGACCCAGCCTACAGTCTCCTTGTTGTTCTCAGACCTGCAAGCCCATGCTCTCCTGCAGTCCTGTGACCTTGACACACTTTGTCCCCCATACCCACAGCATTCTCCCCTCCACACACTTAGCTCTCATTTAACATCAACTCTCTGAGACTGCCCATAGTCTCCAAAGTAAAGTCCTACCCTTATCCATTCTATCCTCCAATAATACCACCTCCCTCCACATCAGATTCCTGAGGACCACTTGTTTTCCACCTATGTGGGTGCTCCTCATGCCTGCCCCTCTGGGGAAGAAGCTCCAGCCATCTGACATGAGGGACAGATGGGCCAGCACAGGCTGAGGTCTCATCTGTGCAGTGAGAGAAGAGCATCAGGGTCACAGCAGCAGCTTTCCTTTCAAGAGGAAAGGAAGCCACGACCAAGGGATCAAGTGGTGGCTGGCACCAGCTGGTATAAATGTCAATCTCACATGGGGCCTGCAGAGCTTAGACAAGGAAGCATGGCCGCTCCAGCCAGACACTTGGAAGAAGGCATTCGAGGCACACACAGAAGCTGTCCCCGCCTGTTACACAGGTTAGTGACCCCTGGAAGAGTAGGCGTGCTTATTCAATGGGTTCATTTTCCACAGCTTCTTCCACCCTTTTTGTTTTGAGTTCGCTAACTCTGACAGGCCCTCTCTGCTATTTATGTTAAGAATATTTTTAGTATTTTGCAATGAGATTTTCTTAAATTAAAACTTGAGATCTAAGCACAGTGTTGTCTGTAAAGTACCATGCTGTGTTCATAGATGCGTTTTATATATTTGGACCTCAGAAGCCTCAGGAAAGATATTTCGGTACTTGGCACTGAACAGCACATTTCCGCGTCACCAACACGTCTCCATGTCTCCATGTGCTCCTTTTTGTCTCCACCTTCCTTTGGAAACAACCTTCAAATCCCAGGAAGCCAAAACAAAGAGCAAAGGGATGTAGCAAGGCTCAATCCCAAAGCCTGCTCAGCAGATGCCTTTTCCCTGCCCATCATCGTCTCCACTGCACCTGCGGATCTGGCCCCAGCTCAGAGCTACGGAACCTTCCAGGCTTTCCTTTCTCACAGTGAGATTCATCAAGTTTCAGTGGGGATAACTTTGTGATGTGTCTGTAGTCAATTCCTGGCATGAAGGCGTTACGTGATAAACATCTGCTGAAAGGGAGGGACTTGGCTTTTCCTGCTCTGCTCTGTTGACCTTCTACATTGATACCCCTGAGGAAGCTCCTTTCCCTCCCTCCATTTGTCCTTAGCTCGTCCACCTGCTGGCAGACCTCATGGCTTGGATCCATCACCGCAGACAGCATCCTCCTGCTGCTGCCTGAACTAGGCCAGCACAGTCCTCCCCTCCACTCCTCCTTCCTAAGGCCACAACTCCACTTCCTGACTCATTGCTCACTGCATCTCATGCTGTTCAGATGTCCTGGGGATCCCAGACTCCTCCACTTCTTCCCAGTATCCCTTGTCCTCCACCTCTCATTGTCTTGATTCAACCTTCCACCCCTCAGCCACCCAGCTAATCCAGAGGATCCAGAGAGCTTTCTCTAGCCCTCTGGACAACCATTTCCAACTCTGCCTATTTGCCGGATTGCTATGGAGGCTTCCTTCTTGTGGCTGGGAGTGGACATGAAGCACAGCTGCAGCCAGTTACCCAGAACACAAGCCTGCTCGAAAGTATGTGATGGTTGCTGGATTATATGAGCAGTTGGAGTGGCTATCCACTCTCTTCGCGTTCTCTCCCAACACAGATATGCTATCTGCAGGCCACAGGCTGGATGTTGGATAAAGGAATTAAACATTGGGGACTTTAGTGCCTTTGCTACAAAGTTCTGGACATCTCATCTTTGGAAGGGAGCTTTTTCATTGCCTTCCATTGCCTGACCTGAGGAGCGATGGAGGTCATCCTGTGTCTCTTTCCTCCATTCCCTGCCCTCACTTGCACACAGACCCTCTGTTTTAACTGCTTACTTGTCTTTGCCTTTTTGCTTCTTCATCCCTTCTCTTGTTAGGCTTTTGGCAAGTGCTTTTGAGCATCCAACCTGGGCAGGCTTGGTACTACATGGTAGAGAAAAAGCAGGAACCAGCCACCCATTCAAAGCATAGGCAGACATCCTGGCGTGCCACTTGTAACAAATCTGGCTGTAAATTTGCAGTGCTTGTCACTAAGTAAACAAAATACCAGTCAAGGGAATATGCAGCCCTGGAAACAATGCTTTCTAGTCATCAGCCAGGATAACAGCACCGTAGCTCAGGGCCAGAGCCCTCGGTGGGACAGGTCCCTGAAGGGTATCTGCAGAAGCAGCCTTCACGTAAAGCAACAACCTAACCTGGACAGGTGTGGGAGTGTCGTCTGCAGAGGTCAGACTCTGCCCTTAAAGCTGGTAACCACTGTAAACACTTCAAGTCTTAGGCCACTTGAGGCCTGGAACAAAGTCATTGAAAAACCTCGGCTATGAAGAACCCTTCTCTTTTCAACTCTTCGTGAAACTGGAAAAATGTTCGAGGTTGGATGATGATAGCAATAAAGTCAGTATCACTTGGACAATTTTCAAACTAACCATAGACACCAAAGCAAGGGACTGAGAATTCTGGTAAGCCAAAGCCCAAGCTTAGGAAGATTTGGGTAGTGATGGATTTTGTCTTCTGCATCCTTCTAGTTCCCTGTAGGACACAGTACCCAGACAAACCCTTCATTTCAAACAGGAGGATGTTAAGAGAAGCATATTCTCCAGGAAACCTAGTGAAGTAATCAAGAGAGAAAATTATGTCAACTAGGGAGAAGGGGGGCATCCTTGTTACCCCAGAGACAAGCCTTTCACGAAGGGAGGCAACCCAGGAACGTCTGGGAAGATCACTGAACTCACAACTCCAGCCATGCCTGAAGCCAGCTCTTTCTCTGAACTCTTTAGAAATAGGAGTAGGGATTTTCCTCATATTATTTTGGGCAGAGTCACAATCGGGGGAGGAGTGTCCAAGGCCATCTCCCCTAAGGACAGAAGGTGAAAATAGTATGTGTAAGTAACCCTAAACATTCTACCTGGGAACTCCTACAGCTGATAAATACTTTCAGTAAGGTAGCCACAGACCCTTTGATCTGCAATGGTGTTCTGCCTGCAAGATATGCTAGTGCAATGGTAGCACAAATCTTGTGGGATTAAGCAACCAACATCTGATTTGACTTAAGGCCCACTCTGCAAGATGGAACCCAAACCCAACACTGTTTATATGACCAAGAACCTAAGAATAGATAGCTCAGGGACCTAGAGTAAAATCAGATACTATTGCTCTAAAACATAATATAGCAATAAAATGACTCCTAATGACATTCTACTATATTCATAGATCAGAGGCTTACTTAGCCATCATCAGAGAAGTATCCCCCTATAGCAGATAGGAACAAATACAGAGACCCACAGCTAGATATTATGCAGAGAGTGAGAGACCTTGAAATATTCAGCCCTAAACAGGATATCTCTTCCAATCTGACCCCTCAGGGCTCAGGGAACTCTATAAAAGATGATGTGGGAAAAGCGTGTGAAGGACACCAAAAATAAAAGGCCCTCTAAATAGACAGGATCAATGCATATATGAACTTACAGCATGCACAGGGCCTGCACAGGTCTGTACAAGGTGGGATTCTACAGCTGAAAGGAGACGTAGACACCATGCTCCCATCCCTCACCAAGATGCTATCTCTGGCTAGTAGTCAATGTAAATGAAAAATTGGCTTTCTTCGAGGGAGTTTCACTAGGAAACAAACTACTCTTAAGGGAAGGCTGCATGCCCAGCAGTAGACAGCCAACACACTCAACATCATCACATGTTCTTTATCCCATAAAGTTAAGTTGGTTTTCTTTCTTTGTTCGGTTGGTTTGGTTTGGTTTAACCTAGTCTAATTTTTATTTTACTTTATGTAAAATAAAATACTTTATGTACCCCCCTCTCTTTCTCCTCCCTCTTTCTACTTTACAAGTCCTTTGTGTATCTATTATGGCTTCCAGTTTAGTGTTTTTATGGGATTCCTGAGTGGGTGAACGAGTGTGTCTCTGCATCTATAACTGGTTCTTGTGCCTTTTCTTGGGCTCTTTTCCTTCTGTTTGTTTTATCCTATTCCAATGTATGAGTGTTTGTTTTATTTTATTATGCTTTATTCTATTATAATCCCTTAGAAGCCTGTCCTGGTTGTTTTTGAATGAGAGAAAGGGGATGGATCCAGATGGGATGGGAGGTTGGGGATGGGGAGAGTGGGAGGAGTGCAGGGAGGGAAAGCCTTAATCAGAATATATTGTCTGAGAGGGAAAAAAAAAAGCTATTTTCAATAAGGGGGGAGGGGCATGATTTCTGTTCCAGTTTGCTTCCTGTTGCTATGATAAATGTCATGCCCAAAAGCAACTGAGAAGAAGAAAGGGTTTATTTCATCTTACACTGCCACATGAGAGACTATCAATGAAGAAAGTCAGGGTAAGAACTCAAGCAGAAATCATGGGGAAAAGACGTTAGCTAACATACTCTTCTGGTTCACTCTTGGCTCATGCTCAGCTAGCTTTTTCATATAACCCAGGAGGACCTGCCTAAGGAATGGTGCCACCCACAGTGGGCTGGTATCTCCTACATCAATTATTCAGGACAATCCTCTACAGACGCATGCACAAGCCAATCCAGTCTAGATAATTCCTCAGTAGAGGCTTTCTTCTCTGGGGACTCTAGGCTGTGTCAAACTAAAGCTAACTAGGGCATTTTCCAGAGACACACAGTCACTTTCACTTTCACTCAACAAAATATAAATGCCTGATTAGCTAAGTGGTAAAGACAGGAATGCTCTGAAGAGACCAGTTTTCTGTGTTTGGTGATCATAATAGGACTCTCAGAAGTCTGGGACTGCTGGGACAGGAACGCAAACCCAGATTTGGGAATGGGGGTTGTCAAGAAAGGCTTCTTCAGAACACCACATTTAAACTGAAACTGATGGTCAACCGAAACCAAGCCTCAAGAGACAGTTCTGGGCTGGGCAACTGGGCAAAAACCCATTGCTGAGACAGCAATTTCAATACCAGTGAATCAGAGTAATGGAACATTTTCTGAGGAGGGCTATTTGTGGACTCTGTATCTTGTTTTGTACCTGGGAAGTAAAATGTCCAATCTGATTGGATAAGCATGCAGAGAAACACTTACAAGGACTTTTGCAGGGAGGATGTTTATAATAGCAATAGCTAATAATAAGTGGAACAGAAAAATAATGACAAGATATGTCAATAGGCTCTAACAATTGAAAACCATTGTAAAAGATACTGTAAACACATTTACTGATGTGGAAAAAAATGCACATTTTCAGAACAAATAAGCAAGTCTCAAAGAATATATATAGGATGACTCCATGCTGAGTACAAAATAGGAATTCAATAAATATTAGCTGATTGAACGGCAAATAAAGATGTCTGAGCAGATACACACCAACAAGATGTTCACATGCATTATTCTTGGGTGATGGGATTATTGCTGATTTGAAATTCTTTTCTGTATCTGCCTATCTGAACTGCCTGGCATTATTTTTTAGATAATACACATGAATTACTTGCACAATAAAAGAGAATGAATTTTTTAGGATCTATCCAAGGTAAGCAAGGACTTAGCAAGGTCAATTTTAAAGATCAACACTTGTAATTAGAAAATAGGACTTTGGAAGAGAGCAGAAAATAATGTGGGCGTAATGGACAGAAAATGGTCTTCCTGTGAGCATTGCGGGTAGATAGACCTGTCCACAATGTCATAGGAAAAAAAAGAAAGAAAGAAAGCTTAACACAAGTCCATCCCACATTTATTATTTATTCAGTTATCTGTAACACAACACATTAGTTAAATATTAGCAAAGGAAAACATTTGCATTCAGGCAAGAAATGAAGCCAATAAGGCTTATGGCTATATGGTGCCAAAATTTTTAACTGAATAAAGATTCTTGTGTGCCAAACATCTAAATATCTGGGAAAATCTGCAAAGCAAATGCCATTTGGATCAATTTCTGAGGTGACTGATTGCACTGCCCATGTTTCTCTGATGGTTTAACATAATAGCAACTATGGCCTCCAATCAAGTCACTGGCTGGACATGAACAGAGCCAACTCTGTGACTGCCATCACTAAAAGCATGTGCTGGGCAAATAACACAACTGATTCTCTGATGTCCTTTCACAGCCAAATTGTAATCTTCTGATTGTTCAGGTCATTAAGAAAATTCTGTTAACTTTGAAACTCTGGAAACCCTGATGGAGGAAAGCGCTGGCTCTGGTCCACACAAATCTGAAGAGAGCAGACAGCAGGTGCTATGGAAAATGGCCAAATGGTGTTAACTGTGTCTAGAGGGACCTCTATAGACTTCAAGAGCAGCTGCTGTATCCTGCATGAACAGTGGCTCCCACCTTTCTGAGGCACCTTGTGAACCAGGGTGCAGCCTCTTTACTCACAGAAAGCATACGCAAGAGGTGAAGAAGTCAGTGAAGCAGACTACAAGAGAAGGAGGTGGCTGATAAAAAGAAAAAAGGGCAGAAGATACAGCTCAGGGATAAATTATCTTACATGCACTAAGGCCTAGGTTCAATAGCCAGCAACACGCATGCACACAAAAGGATGATGGGATAAGGCTGCATGGTCCTAGCTCACGAGGAAATTCACACAGTTCTCAGTTGTTCCCTTGAAAAAGCATTGGACAAGCACTTGAAAAACTCAAGGAATTGAGTTAAAAAGGGGGGCCATCACCACAATTACCACCCTCCCAGCTCTACTCCTCCAATGCAGGAATCAGCTGTTGGCACAAAGTTAACTTGAATGAAACTGACCCTTGAACCCTTGCACTACATCTTCCTAAGCTTATCATTACATCTGGCACAATCTCCGATGCGATGTTCAGTTAGTAACTATTACCAGTTAATCCAACTGTGTGGCAGAGTTATAAACTAGCAGAATTAGAGTCACAAGGGCTAGCTTCAAAATCAGCACATGCTGTAACAGTCACATATAACCCGTTGTACCAACAGGGAACCTTACACTTCTTGGAAGGTATACACCACCACCTAGCCTTCTCCCCGCCACACACTGGGAAGGGCCATTGGGACTGCTGTCGAAAGCTAGAGGAAGCAGGTGCCTGTCAGGAGTTACACAACTGCAGTCTCACACATGCACATCGAATTAATAAACATCACAAGCATCCTGTCATAGGTACATGGAAGCTGAGACCCATTGAGTGGAGTGCCAGGTAAGCCTCCCACCTCCCCCTGCATGCTCACCCTGTGTGGCTTATAAACTCCAGCATCAAACTATTCTCATTCCTTCCTCTTCAAAATACCATAAAGAATCCAGCTAGTTAAATTTCTATTTCATGGGACTCAGCTGTGTTTCTGTAATTGGATGACTGAAAACTCAACAGGAAAGAGGGGTAGGCTGGGGAAGGGGCTGACCCTTCAGATCATACCCTAGTCAGTAGTCCCCACTGGCGTTTCTCAGACCTGTGCTCACCAGACCAGTGGCCGACATCCTGCCTCCCCTGCTCTGTACTCACTTCCCCAGGGCCTCCACCCCACCCAAGCAGGCCTTGCTTTAAGCTTACACTATTATTCAGTCTACTGACTCCCAAGCACATTCACAATTTTTGAGTCCTATTGCTTCACCAAGTCTAAGAGCATGGTGAACGTGAGCCTGAGACAGATGACCTTGACTAATGAGTCTCCAAAGAGAACTTGGAGAGCCAAATAAAAATAAAGGTGTAGGAATAAGCACACATTAATACCGGCACCATGCCTGAAAGAAAAAAAAAGAAAGAAGGAAAGTTAGAAACTTTGATCTTGATTAAAACTTTTTATATTTTGTTCACCATGATATTGATGTGTATAATGATGTTCTAAAATATTTCATTAAACATTATCTTGATTTTTGTGATATGTTACTGTCTCCTTAGATTTTTATAGCTGAATTGCCTCACTCACTTCATTCTCGTCTCTGCAGAGTTACCGTCTGTTGAGTTCTAATAATACATCAGACACTGCATTTTAAAAAAATTACACAAGGCCCTCACAATACTCTTGTTAACAGTGAGGAATGGTCTTGTTTTGCACATAGAGAAATAGAGACTCAAAAGTTATAAACAAGAATCCTGACAGCTATTAAGAGGTAACAGGGATAGTCAAGAGGCAGTGAAGAGGAGCAAGGTCTAGGACAGCCCTCTGGAGATTGTGGGGAATGCATGAGGAGACATGATGCAGGCAGCCCTTGATTCAAGGTGGGCTCTGGGGTGCCTGCACAAGCTCTGAGGGATTTGGAGGGGGCTTTGAAGACAACAGCTTCCTTTAGCACTCACATATGGACTAAGGAAAGCTTCCTTCCCGAGGGTTCTCATACTAGTAGGTGTTAAAAAAAGAAAAAGAAAAGAAAAACAAGGTTTGCATTTTTTATAAGATTATCTTAGATTTGTGGGAGGAAATTATTATAAAATCTGTGACCAAACGCGTTTTTGTAGCAATTTAAGTTTTCACAAAGGAGAAAACAAAGTATTTCACACATGCACACAAAATGTCTAATTTGAATTAAAGCCGTGGGTCAGCGTCTTCATCTGTCATGAATATCACATTCTCATTAACTCCCAGGGATCCATGGAAACCCCACTGAGAAACTGCAGAGCTTCAACGTGGATTGAACTGAGAGCTGTTTTTATTTTTTCTCGAAGAATGTTATGTTATATCGAATATCAATACATTAACGCTGGCTCTCGAATGATAATTCTGCTAATATTAGCATTATTATGAATGACTTGCAATGTTGCTAACTCTTGGGCTCCATTAAATATGCAATGTTGATCAGAATAAGCTGTCAACAGTGGAACTTGTTGGTTATCAACATTCTGCTGTGTGTGGGCTGGCACCTTTTCACAACTCTGTCGACTGTCTCGTTTGTGGTGGTGGCACTCCATTTACAGTGGACAACAGCATTAGCCAAAGTCCAGGGTGGACAGAAGGCAGATCCCAGATCAAACTCTAATGCTTCTCTCACTTCAATCCACACAAGCTTTCCCTTTACTAATATGCCACCAGCACCTGAGAGCACCACACTATTCAATGCTTAATTAAATGTTGTCCTGTCTCAGTAAGAACTTAGGATTTCCTCTCCTCCCATAGTGTTGGCTGCTCAACAACAGGAGCTGTTGTGCTTTACTTGCTCCCACACACACATCTAAGAGACAAGCACAAAGTAGGCTAGCAGGTAAATTACTTATTAGGACCAAAGGGAGACAAAGAAAGGCAGATGAGGCTCTGTGTGTACATTCTAATGCACAGAGGATCTGAGAAGACTTGGGCCAAGGGAGGGCTACTTGGGATAGTCTACGAAAATGTATCCAGATGGTGAATCAACATCAAAGTAGTGAAAAGCCAAGGTCATTAGAGAGCAAGCACAAATGAGGAGAGACCAAGAGCCGGAAGCAACATACATTTGAAGGTTCTGCAGTGAGTAGATGGACAACAATCAGGCCAGTATGCGCTTAAGGACTGAGATCATGCCTAATGTTGACTGTGGTGACCACGGAATCACGGGACTGTCTTCCCAGACCTGCATACTATAAACTTCCTCCATCTCTAGGCCAATATCAGCAGTGCCCTATTCCTCTACACTGGGTTCTCAAGGCTTCGCTTAAGCTCCTTGTTCCCTGGATATGTTGGTATCCAGGGATAGACACATTCTCCCTTGCCTGCCATTGGCCATGAAAAAACAGAGGATTCCTGATACAACTGCACTTGTTTGTGATGCATAGAATTAGGTTCCAACTTACCAGTGAAAGACAGTTATGTGGCTGACACATAGAGAATGACACAACAGCTCTGGCCCAGGAGCAGAGAATAAGCTCCTTGTGGGGTGGGAGTGGGGGTGGGGGTGGTTTCACTTTGATAGTGTTGGTGCTCAATCCAAGGCTTCATGTATCCAGGTAAACAATCTACCTTGGAAACAACCCCCATCTCACTTGAAATTTTTATACTTTACTCAGGAGCCAGTGAATATCAAGGGAAGCAATTCACTAGACTGTTACAAAATGTCCAGGAGCAATGAGTAATGAGGAATTACAACAATTCCATGTATCAGATTTTTCCCCCTAGTGACCGGAGGGTTAGAAACCAGATCTTTTTGGCTAGAAATCCCCATTTCTGGTTTATACAACTTCTCCTACCCTGTGCTTTCTAATTCAGAACTTCAACGTGTTAGTGGATTACTACAGCCCATGACCAGCAAGGAGTTAGCGCCCAGAGAAGTCTACCACCCACACTTTTCAAGTACCCCCAGAGGTTCATCTTCCCTGCCAGCCCTGAAATGGCTAGTTGGTGATTTATGGAGTTTTCCTGCTGGAATCCAGCTGGTCAGAGGTGGAATGGCATAGTCTTCTTCCTCATTTCGCCTCATCAAGGTCTGCACCTCCTGGAGTGATCTCCAGATGGCAATTGTCATAAATGGAAACCAAGGTCAGATTAGTGTTTGTTTACATTAAGGAAGTCACCTTCAACATCACCAGTGTCCATTTCTCTCTCTTTCTTTCTTCTTTCCCTCTCCTCTCTCTCTCTCTCTCTCACTTTAATTTTGTGAATAAACAAGAAGAGTCCATATCAATGAAGGTGCTTATTTAATGGGCTGCCTATGGAAACTTCAGCAAGATCACAGTACTGACTGGTATGTTAAATACAAGTGTATTTTTCACAGAAATGAGATCCTTTCTTGTTCCATATAAGAGGGAATGGAAGGCATTTTCTGGAATGTTCTTTTTTTAATATGCATTGACTAGCATATTATAAAAATATGGTGGACATATAAAACGTCAGGATAATTTGATCAATCATCAAAGGCAGAAACCACAGAAATAGACCCACAGATGACTTGATTATTGAAGTTTCCAGATAAAAACTTTAAACAGTTGTGATTGACAAGCAATGGAAGACAAAGATGAAGGAAGGCAATGGACAATAGACACAATAAAAATGTTTCAGAACTAAGTTTTTTTTGTTTTTTGTTTTGTTTTGTTTTGTTTTGTTTCTTTTTTGTTTGAAACAGTGTCTCATAGCCCAGGCTAGCCTCTAACTCCTTATGTAGTTTGAAGTCCCAGTACTCCTGCCTCCACCTTGCACATGCTGGCATCGTAGGCCTGTGACACCTTGTCAGGCTAAAAGAAAACATTTTGGAACTGAAAGATGTGCTATATGAAGTGAAGAATTTACCAGGATGGTTTACCAGCCAGCTGAGAAAGGTTAGAACATAGCTATGAAAGTCTTAAAGGGAAGAGAGCAAAAAGAAAGGTTGAAAGAGTAAAGAGCATGGCAGGTATGTGGGACACAGAAAACTGCATGTTATTAGAGCTAAAGTTTGGAGTTCAGATAGACTTCAGCTGAACTCGCGGGCTCTCAGTCAGTACAAAAGCTACACAGACAGTAAGAGCCACGGAACAGTTTTTCCTGTCTTATGGTCAACACAAGAGATGGTGCAAATTGGCACAGTGAATAAAGAAGATAATCAAGGCCGAGGAAGAGCAAGATGGCTACTAACTAGAGCAAGTGTCAGCCTGCCTCTCAACCCCTGATGCCACCTGACAGTAGCGCAGTGCTGAGCGAGTCTTCTCCATGCCATTTCTCTGATGGTGATCCAAGAAGGAACTCCCTGAGGACCTCAGGAGGAACACTCTCCTGGGGGTTGCGCTTTCTATGAAGTCCCCTGCCTGACCCTCTCTATTTGGGTAGCCCCTGTTTTATGAATCAAAGTGCATAAAATGAGGTCATGATACTAACATTGATTATCTAAATTTTGATTGTACTCGTTGTTGACTGCTAGTGAATATTTGGTAAACTTATATGGTATACTAGGCCCCTGGCTTAATATTTCACCTGTATATTGTGCCATGTATCACAACATTCCATGAAAAGTGTTACCTAAATATCTACTTTGAGTCACCCGATAACAAGGGTCTCTGACAAGCCTAAAGTGCTATTCAAGGGATGTGAATGCCTGCTGAGGGTCAGCAGACACCAAGAACCATGCATCAGCCTCAGTTGGAACCAAACAGCAACCGAAGTTCAGACTCCTCATCAACAAATATAGTTCTGCTGTTGGCTATCAGGAGACCAGGGAACATAAGCAGCCCCTGCTGTGAGGCTCACAGAGCTCTTGTAGGAAGTGCCTATCCCAGAGACCAGCAACTGTCAAAATCTTCTATTAATTTGCATGACAACGCAAATCTCTAGAAAAGGAGTAGGAAGGGGAGGGGGAGAATCAGGAGAAAAGAAGAGAGAGGAGAGAGGAAAGATGGAAGAGGGAAAGAAAGAAAGAGAAGGAAGGAGGACAAAGAGGGAAGTGGGAAGATGTGTGGACCTGGGGTCTGGAATTAAATATTCTACATATTTAAAATCACATAGAGAGTGAAACAGGAACATCTACTTTTGCTAAACTATTTGTGTACCGAACAGAATTTAAAAGAGTAATTAAAGTGTTTTCCTCCAATTAATGACTCTGGTTATAAAAGAGAGTATCAGAGCTTATTGGGGTGTGCCTCAAATGTTATCTTAGTCAGTTCCTGCCCTCTCACAAGTTTGGGGCCTTCAAGCATCTTCACCATCACTGGACATGCAGAAACCCATAGGGTCCACCTGAAGCCAGATAGATGCAGCTTTACGGGACTGGGGCATCCAAGCTCAGGATGCTTGTTCCCATTGCCAGGTTCTCCTAGAGTCAGAAACTTCAGACTCCTCAGGCCATCACCCAGAGCTGACCACATAGCTGGTTGCCTGGAAACAGTACTCTCACTAAGGTCTGGTGACAAAAGCAATATGTCTGTCCCTAGGCTAGGCAGATCTCACAGGGAGCAGATATATTGGGTTATTGGAAGATCCAGGGGACAGACAGACAGATACTCACAGAGACACACACACGCACACACACACACACACACACACACACACACACACACACACACACACAC
>NW_026596120.1:7973147-7986373 GCF_907164565.1 Psammomys obesus
CACACACACACACACACACACACACACACACACACACACACACACACTCACACATCATAATGTCCAGACAGAGGAGGGAAGCTAGGTCGGATGGTCTCACTAATGAGAAGTAATCTCATTTTAAACTTTGCTTCAAGATTTCGAGAAACCAGTTGAGGTTTTGTGTAGCCCCTGCATTTGACAAGAATGCAAGGATATCACCAGAACAAATGATGCTGTCAGCTTCTAAGTACACTGAGAGCGAAGCCAGAGCAGGCACCTGGACCCTAGTGAAGAGGGACATGCTGTTAGCTCCTCAGTGTCCTGGCCTGGACCTGATTTGGCCCTTACTAAGCTTTGGCCTTGTAGCTTATATCCAATGCTAAACTGTACACTTAGCACCCCTCACCCCCAGAAGCTGTATGCTGTACTTCATTAAAGTTAAAACATTTTTCTTCATCAAAAGAGGATTTGAAGAAAAGAGAAGCTACAAGCCGCTACATGGAAGGATAGCTGAGAAATGAGCAAAGAATTAATAGTGTGTGTGTGTGTGTGTGTGTGTGTGTGTGTGTGTGTGTGTCACAGAAAAATATAAACTACACAATAGAAAACTAACAACAGATATGACCAAGCAGGTATACAGAACAGGAAGATATGCCAGTAACAACATATAAATAAATAAATGCTAGGCTGCCGTAGCAACTAGGAAGCTGAAAGGCCACAATCCTAGGCTTCGTGATGGATTCACTAAATTGAGAAAATACGAAGTCTGACCACACCCAGTTTTGTGGAGAATGCAACTTACCATGCATACTTAACACACTGCCAGATAGAGAATAAAATGATACAATTGCTTTGAGAAACCGTGGCATTGTCCGGTAAGTATGTGCTATCACTGCTGAAGGCCCATCAAGCAGCAGAATAGACAAGAGCAGAGTGGCCATTTTACACACTGGAGTATTATACAGTTGTACACAGAAGCATCTCAACACTTCCTAGAAACACAGCCAGAAGACAATAGCCAATAAGACACTTCCTATAAAGTTTAATTCAAAGAAAAATAAGCATCTGGGGGCTAGGGCACTGTGTGTGCTAAAAGCTTTTTTTAAACAAGGGGATACCATAGCTATAACCCTCAAAATCAGTCATAGCCATAAAACACAGGATATAGAGGTACATGTGAGTAGGAGAAAGCTTCCTGCTAGTACTACTGGCTCGAGTTTGTGCGTCCAAAAAGGTTTAGTTGATAAGTAACAACAAGTTAATGAGGGTAGCGTATCATACGAGGAACTGTTATGGACCCAGTTTCCTCTAAGTTTCAATAAAATGTCTAAAAGGCGGATGCAACAACACCTCCTACACCAGGTCCCTGAATACTATCCACACAGCTTCAGGCTGGGACTATAGTCAGAGGGTCTCATCCCCCTTCAGACTTAAACACGGGAGGTACATGCACAGCCCTGTTAACACTGCCGCCCCATTACATCACGATGACCCCAGCAGCGTGATATACAAAATGGATATGTCAAAATCAAACTCCTCCTCAGCTCTCCTGTAGTCACACTGGAGCATGAGTGAATCCTACACACAGAGGCTGGGCTGTGATTTCCCAGAATGCAGGCAAGTTTGAAAAGACAAACTTAGGGATCACAGGCAAAGGGAGAGGAGACAAGTGGGCTGAGGATATAGGATACACTGAGGCCACCATATGGCTCCTGCTTGAGAGAGCCCTGGGCACTCCCTGCCACGTGGAGCTCCCTGTCTGGCTGCACTGGTTCTTAAAAGAAAGAGAAGATGAGGACAGACAATGCGTATTTAAGTTGACATGTGGGAAATATGCTATGCCATGAGGTGTGGAGGCTGGAAATGGAAACCAATTTCCCAAAGAAATATCTCTCTTCATGGATGACGGGGTCATCTGAGGTTCCTGAGGGAAAATTGGATGTTGAGAGCTCAGGAGGAAATGTGATTCCTCTGGTGATTCCCAGAATGCCCCCAGCAGACAGGCCTTGCCTAACAGATGACTTCAGAGCAAGCTGGAGGGCGTGGCCAAAATCAGCATCCTTCAGGCCTCAGCTAGCTCCCAAGGCTTGCATAAGGCAATGCTAAGGCTCAGAATAAGCATCCTGCAGAGGCTGGGGAGAGAAACCATAACACCAGAGACACGTGGCTCTTGCTTTTGCTTCAAAGTCTTAGACCTGAGTCATTTAAGAGGAGCACCAGGGCTTGAAATGGGGTGAGGTAGTAGAAGAAGGGGGGGTATTCCCTTGCAATTATTTTTTTTCTTTACATCTTAACTTTTATTTATATATTGCATGTGTGTGTTCGCTTGGGGGAGGGTGTCATGACGTTTGTGTAAAGGACGAGTAGAGGTCAGAAAGACAGCTTATCGGTTCTCTCATTGTCCATGTGCATCCCAGGGGACAATTCCTCTTTACTCACCATGAAGAGAGATAATGTCCATGAAAAGAGATGTTTCTTTGAGCCATCTTGCTAGCCCCACCTTGTCTTCCTCGTAGGTGTTATTGATTTCTTCAGGAGGCTTGCCAGTTTCAGAGGCCCATTTAAGCCACAGGTAATATAAAACAAGGGGGAGAAGAATGCATCTGAGGTCAAGGGTCATGTAAGCGCTGAGCAGGCACAGAGGCTGGGGAGAGGTGAGCAAGGGGAAGACAAGGGATGCACACCTCTGAGGTGTTTGCTTTCGTCCTAGAATCTCACCGAAGGTAAAATTAATACATGCGTTAATACCTCACGCCAATTGTCTGCATGGATGATTAACAAAAAAACAGATTGCCCTCTGCGGTAGCCCAAGGCTCTAGAGTGAGCACGATGTCATAAACTAGATCAAAAGAAGGCATCAGGACTCAGTTTTCTCATATGCCAAGCAGGTGTCATGCCTACCAAGACAGTTGAGATGCAAAGCATGAAACATTCTAGGAATAAGGGAAAGCTGTTTGCAGGCACCGAGCCAACTCAAAGAAGTGGAGACACACAAGCGCTCTGCTTTTGCTTATAGATAAATGCATGTCCATCTGGGAAGGCACAATGACCTGGCCCAAGACCTGTGAGTGAGCTTTGCCCTCTACCCCCAAATCTGGCAGATGCAGAAAGCACCTGGGACACTGTCCCTGAGACCTTATGATGATCCCATCCCAGGTTCCCTGCAGGTGAAGCACTCACAAGCCAAGCAAGCACCCTGAAGGACTGGGCTGGCCCTAATTCCACAAGTTCACTGCAGTAGTCACAAGTCTCCGTGCGGAGCCCCCTCTTACTTATAGCGCACGAGCTTCCTCTGATTTCTTCCAACTCCACTGCGTAAGTCGGAATTTTTAGTTCCATTGGGCAGATGAGGAAACAGAGATGCAAACTAGCCCAAAGCAACATAACTTGTTTGTTCAGTATGTGACTGTTCATAAAGCCTACCATTGTGCCCATTAATCAAACCAACAGTCAAGAAAGGGAAGCATGGCTTATGAGTTTTTCCTTGTGTGTATAATTCAAGGGTTACACTTTGAGCAAAAATCCTTTCAAGAAAAAGGCATGCTAGGAATTAAGATAAGGTTTTGAGACTATAGACCCATGATTAGGAGACTGGCCAAGGTCTGCCCCTCTTCTACCATATAGTTTCTAGAGAAGGAAGGAGCAGGCTGATGGGGTAAAAATGGGTTATCCAGCATTCCTGAGTGTGGAGGTCTACTGAGGAAAGCTGGGTTGGTATACAGGCGTGGGCTATGTGATACTAATACACAAGAACCTCCGAAGGCAGAAAGCAAACGAGAAAAACTAGCAGGTCAAAGGACAAAAGAGTTTGACCTAAATTACCCATCCAGCAGTCCTTTCCAAATAGAAGAGCAGGAGGAAAGGCCAGGCTGGACCTTCCCATGGGAGGGAGAAGGAAGGAAGGAAGGAAGGAAGGAAGGAAGGAAGGAAGGAAGGAAGGAAGGAAGGAAGGAAGGAAGGAAGGAAGGCTTATGTCCCAAATATCTATAATGCTTCCACCATCGATATTGTACCACCCCTCCCCTTATAGAAAAATTGAAAATAGGCTTAGAAAGAAAAGTAGAACTATAAAATGAGCTTGATGAATTCTTTTTTTACCCCAATAAGAAGCAGAAAGAGGAGCTCAAACAGCACACAAGCACCTCAGATACTGCATTGGGATACCGCATTGGAGTAACTTTCCCCAGCTGCGTCTAGTCCTCTGAGCACCGGTAGAAGCTGATATGCCGTGAAAACCTCTCCAGTGAAACCTACCCTCCTTCAGTGAAGTTAAGGAAGACAAGAAGCAAAAAATGAGAGACAGAAAGGTAAGTTTAAATGACATCTTTCCACTTCCCAGGCTTTGCACCCTGAATCTCTGCATCTCAGTAGTCCTCTCCTCTTTGAAGCTCATGGACTTCTGTGCATCTTTTCCTCTGACTTCTCACACTGAACAAGACACATATATCCCTTGGCTGGTCCTTCTCTGGCTCCTCATGGAATACTCATTTCTAAACAAAACTTAGTAAATAATTGTACCATCTAAGAGGCATCTGAACTCTGATTCTGTTAATGAGCAATGCATACAATAGGTGTCTAATAAATACCTGCTGAGTGGCCAGCTGAGGAGCCTGTTTTGCCTACAGGGAGAAGAGCATGGAAGCTGCCAGTGCCCCAGGAGAGCTCTGGCACAGGTGAACTTTGCACAGCAGACTTGTCCTTCCTTCTGGTGTGCCTCAACCACCATTCCTTAAAGCCATTATCTCTCCGGAGAGAAGGGCACAAGGCTTCCCGCTAAAAGGATTCATTCTTAATTCTAGAAAGATTCTGATACGACTTTGCCTTGCCTCTCCATGCTTACAATTTGCTGCACCCTGAAGCTCCAGTCTCCAGCTCCTCAATATGCCCTATTTTCACATGAACCTCCATGCTGTGATCCTCTTCAAAATCGTCCTGTCTACACTGCCCCCTTGTCAAAACATCTTGCTCCAAGGTGCATCCTCCCCACGACCAGTGAACCCATCCTCAAGCCGCTGCTAATGGGGATGCTGTTTTCCTGTGGAAAACCATCTTCTATCATCACCACACCCAGACGACCACATCCCCAGCCCAGATTGTCATGTAAAGCCACCTGGTCGATGAGCCTCAGTTCACCACACAAACCTATGAATGGTTTCAGCCAGTGCTGAGTCAGATTTCTGTCATTTGTATGATCTAACCTAACTTCCTCACGAGACCTAAGGGAGGAAGGCACACAGCGCACACTCAACAAACGAGCAGTTGAACCCAGCAATTCTGTGGCCTCCAACGTGCAGCTTAACATAATGTCCAACTGCTTATCACTCCAGTTCCTCAGGAGCTACTGTGAGGAGACGCTTATTGTCTTCTAGCTTTCCCAAGAGCACTTCTGATTAAAGCAATATTAAACAGTAATAACTGTCTTCTCATTTTATGGCAATGCCCATGATCACATAAATAAGCATTTTATATCCAATTAACATTTTATATTTATTCAATCCTAAAACAATCTAGCACTTTTATTAATCAAATAAAATAGCATTTAATAGATATGGTTGTTTCAGTCTCTGAAATTAGCTGCATATAAAGTAGCAATACATCCAATTACGCAATATAATGCCCCAGAAGAACAATGGGTGCTCAGCAGGGTTTCCATCAACTCAGTGCCCATATTTACCTAGATGACTTAGAGCCAAAATCTTCCAAAATTCCATAATTTACATAATACTTTCATAAATTCAGCTATGGCTATGTGCCACCTGTACTAATATTTACTTAAAATGTTTGTTTAAACAGACCTATTTTCTTCATTTAAATAACATTTTTTAAGGGGAAACTTTGGATCATGAGTTTGATGTACTAGCTATGCTTTAATGTGTATTAAAATAAATATGTGATCAGGAACATAAAGGCAGTTTGCCTTCTACTGCTCTAAAGTTAACCTGTATACCAGTGGTTCTTAACCAGTGGGCTGCCAACCCTTTGGGGGAATCACATGTTACACAGATAGCCTGCATATCAGATATTCACATTACAACTCATAACAGTATTTGTGAGGTAGCAACAAAGAGAATTTTACGATTGGGGTCAGCACAACATAAGGAACTATATTAAAGGGCTGCAGCATTGGGAAAGTGGAGAACCAGTGCTGTATATCAACAAGGAAACTCAGGATATGTTGGGAAAATCATGGGATTCAACCCATCAAGGGCACCTCATTCGGCGTTGTTTTTTAACCTACCTGTGTCACACTGCATATTCCATTTTACTCTTACATCCCCAGCAGGGGCTTCCACCCTGAGTCTGTCTGTAGAGGGTCTATGCCTCCTCATGAAGCAATGAGTATTGATACGCCAAGAACTTTGGCGGTATAAGTAAAATTGTTTACATGTTGGGTGGTCCCTTTGACTTCGCAGGACAATTGCATTTTAAGCAAAAGATGCATTTGTGAGAGTGGCAGACAACTTAAAACAGATACGCTCAGGACTCTGGGTGAACCGCAGGAACATCTGAAATTGCAAGCTGTTTTGCATATTTGCTTTGACAGCTGCTTTTTATTTTATCAGCATTGGCCTTAATATCCCATGGAGTCCTCCAGCCTACATTTGCATGCAGGGGCTCACAACAGGTAGCTGACCTTCTCCGTGGTTATTATCAGCTTTACCTTCTGGACCAAACTTATTGGCATTCGGGTTCAATTTTGAAGACCAGCACTGTTCCTTAGTGAACATTTCGATGACATTGCTATGCGGTATGAAAAATATCTCAAATATAACAATGGAAGACATAGTAATGTTAGATATACTAAATAAAATACAATAATATTAATAATGATGTTAAATATGTTAAATAAATACAACAATATTAAAATAGCAATGCAATGTTTGCTGAGGTTGACTTGAGCCCTCCAATGCATGTAAGCAACACAGGACTTGTCAGGATGTGAACACTAACTGCTCTTTCTGGTACCATTCAAGGGTGAGTTTAGCTCCTGGTTCAGCTCTTTAGCTTTGAAATTGTGTAGTTTATTAAGAAAGTAAAACAGAAGGATTAGATTATTTCCAATAGTCTGCATGAAGGGACACTTCTAAAACCTTCACATCCCACCTTTTGAATCTACTATTTCAATTTCACGAGGATTACACTGTGGCTGGCAAAGGTCTTTCAGAAAGGAGGCAATCCAGAAGTGCCATGGACTGACAGGATGAGATGCAGAGGCCTCCCGTGCTACTCTGAAGGGAGGTTTAGATGTACCAAGCACTGAAAGGCAGAGGGAGTTTGTGATCTGCCAGTATCCCAGGTACCTTAGGGAAAGCACAGAGATGCCTGTCACATTCCCCTATTAGAGATAAAGAATAGGGAGAGTTCCCAGCTCTTCAGGGACAGGAGACCTCACTTGAGGTGAGGGTGGATGAAGGCAGGCTAACGTGTTCTTAGCATACCCAGCAGTAAGGAGAATTAACAGAACATGATGAACTACCGCATGAAAGTAATGGGTAAAAGTTTTATACGGGCAGTGTTGGTTTTCCATCAGTAGAGAAGAAAATTACACAGGAGTGAGTAGAAGGAGTCAGGAAGGCAGGAGGACCAGACCACAGATGCCTAAAATCACCAGATAGGGGTGAGCAAAGGAGAAAACAAACCTGGCCTCTGATAGGCACTCTACCCCTGCCATGGAAGAAAAGGGCCCTGGGTAGGTACAAAGGTACCTGTGGGGCCCACCACTGACCTGAGGCTAATGTGGAAAGAGGAGGATGTTCTGATGGGCATTACAACATCAGAGCTAGAACCCCAGAGAATAATGGTCCCACCTATAACACACCTCACCTGGGACATCACGCTGGCTCTCAGTCTATCTCATTGGATGCTATAGAGATTGACTGAACAACCCAAATCAGGGTACAGTGCAGGCAAGAGGGGCTACCCTGATGTAGAGAGCTTTCCCTGGCCCTGATGAGGGGACAACGAGGTTGAACTTCATTCCATATCACACACAGATTACTTTCTCACCTTGAGCATAGAAGCAGAGACTCCAATAGAATTTTTCATATAAACGTTTTTCCAAATTTGGGCAGGCCCGCAGCAGGCCTTCTAATACTCAAGCCATGCAGAGCTTTGCTAGAACATCTTCCCACCCATCATTCCCTAACACAGTGTTGCCCTGCCTCTCTGGGGAGCCAGACAGAGTCTAACTCTACAGACCAGCTAGGTGCCTTTCCCAGCGAGTACATGGCCTGTGGATGTCTGTTCTCTTCTTGGTCTTGCCATCTTATTCATGATTCGTTTGCAACTGCAAATGCTGAACACAGCTAAGGAAAATACCAGCCAAGCAGGAAATGACGTGGCCAATGCTTCAGAGATACAGGGGATGTGTGGCCATGGGTCACCATATTTGAATGTTCTCTTTATATTTGCCCTTAACAATTCCATCCAGCTAAAAATTGGCTTTGTTTGTGAAGTTGGAATCATTTTTTTTCTTGTATCTTTTTGTTTGTTTGTTTTCAATGCCTGAAATATAAAGGAGGGTCTAGATGGCCCAATAAGGCATAGGAAGTGTTTGAAACTCTGGTTGGCAGTGTGCTGAGGGCAGTAAGGGCTCCTCCATCAGCTCTGTGGCTTCTTAGGCAAATCCCTAGTTCCCATTAAAGCACCATTAGAAAATGCCACTTTTTAAAATTTTTATTTATATTTTATTTTTCAGCATTTTAATTTTAATTTTTATTAATTACACTTTATTCACTTTGTATCCCCCCCGTAGCTCCCTCTCTCTTCCCCTCCCAATCACACCCTCCCTCCCCCTTCTCCATGCATGCCCCTCCCCAAGTCCACTGATAGAGGAGGTCTTCCTCTCCTTCTTTCTGATCCTAGCCTATCAGATCTCATCAGGAGTGGCTGCATTGTCTTCCTTTGTGGCCTGGTAAGGCTGATCCTCCCTCAGGAGGAGGTGATCAAAGAGCAGGCCAATCAGTTCATGACAGAGACAGGTCCCTGTTTTCATCACTATGAAACCCACTTGGATACTTGAGCTTCCATAGACTATATCTGTGCAGGGATTCTAGGTTATCTCCATGAATGGTCCTTGGTTGGAGTATCAGTCTCAGAAAAGACCCCTGTGCCCAGATTTTTTGGTTCTGTTGCTTTCCTTGTGGAACTCTTGTCCTCTCCAGGTCTTAATATTTCCCACTTCTTTCATAAGATTCCCTGCATTCTGCTCAAAGGTTGGCCATAAGTCTCAGCATCTGCTTTGATACCCTGCAGGGTAGAGCCTTTCAGAGGCCCTCTGTTGCAGGCTCCTGTTCTGTTTCCTGTTTTCTCCTTTTTTTGATGTCCATCTTCTTTGCCTTTCTGAATGGGGATTGAGCATTTTACCCAGAGTCCTCCTTCTTGATTACTTCCTTTAGGTGTACAGATTTTAGTAGGTTTATCCTATATTATATGCCACTTTTATCATGCTAACTCAACCAGAAAAGTGGGGATCCACCTAGCACTGGGCTCCCAATGCTAAATAAAGATCCTCGCTTTTCTGCTTCTAAAAAATCAGGTTGGTCCCCTCTCCCCTGTCCTTACTTTTCACTGTAGTTTGGAGGACCAATGCCAGCACACAGGACACATGAACTTTCCAGAATGAAATCTAAATCACCCTACGAACATTATTTCGGCTCTTGAAGCTCATGGTCCATACTCCCTAGAAGGCTGATGACAAAACTGCTGTCATTAAAAATGCTAAAGGACATATGTGTCAGCCCCTCAGAATCCTTCACTAGGACAGTCAAGGTCAGTGGAGACAGAAGACCTGAAGACCCTGCCCCACTCAGGTGAACAAGCTCCCCTGCCAACTGCAATATCCCAACTTTATTTGCATTGAGAAAAATAAAGAATATTTAATAAAAAAATTTACTCTCTAATTGAATATATCCTTGCTTATAAAACATAAGGATCAAAACAGTGACATGATGTGACAGCTTTTGGAAAGAGACCTTGATGGTGAGAGAAGCAGGTTACATGAGAACAGGGCAGCCAACTTCTGGTGGCTTTATTTGCTCTCTACATTTTAATGGTTGTGGATATAAAACAGTTTATATTTTTAGTATGTCCCTGACCAAATTTTAATATTCTTTCCTTGTGTTAAGTTTCCAAGGCATCCCTTAACAGATGTAGGGGATGAACATGTAGAAATCGTTTTCTACATCCTTCCAAAGAACACTGCCCCCAGCAGTTTGCAAGCACCCTAGAACCAGCCAAGATCATCATTCATTATCTTTCCAAATGACACAAGCGAAGTTCCACTTTCAGTGTGAATTAAGTGGATTTTCAAAAAGACCTGAGTTTGCAGCAGACATCGGAACCGCATCACCACCAGGGGAGCTTCTCTTCTTGGGATTACGATGCCGCGGGGAGGGGGGGGGCTATTTTTAAATGGCATCGAGCCAGATAGTGT
Organism: Psammomys obesus; assembly: GCF_907164565.1. Taxonomy (NCBI): domain Eukaryota; kingdom Metazoa; phylum Chordata; class Mammalia; order Rodentia; family Muridae; genus Psammomys; species Psammomys obesus. The sequence continues at coordinate 7,983,565 of NW_026596120.1, forward strand.
ATGTGTGCGATCATGTGTAAGCCAAGGAGGGTGTGTAAGAGCAGCTGCTGGGCACAACCAAGAAGTTTATGTTCAACAGATGCCCTACCTTTTAAAAGATTCATTTGCCTTCCTGCCAGTCCTGTCTTTCAGGCTTCTTTCCCCACTTTCAAATATGGTACCTTAAGGCCATCCCTCAACCAGCCCCTGGGTATGTAGTGATCTTCCCACAAGCCCTGGTCCTGGAACAAAGCCAACCCTCAAGAGATCACTCCCCCCTGGCAGGGCTGCACAGCCAGGCCACGGGGGAAGAGTCCTGATTAGACTTAATGAGCTGGGGTGGGTGTGGGGCAGCACCCCTTATCTGAGGAATAGGGGAGTGGGGAACAGAGGAGGTAGAGTGGGACAGGAAGGAGAAGAGGGAGGGACTACAATCAGAATGTAAAGTGAATAAATAAAGTAATGAATTAAAATTTATAAAAGAAAATAATCATAGCTACATTTTTTTTTAAAGAGACCCACTACACTTATACTACAGAAAACACACGCTTGAATACCAGTTTTCAGCATGGCTGAGTGTGGCCAAGCACTACAGAATGCATAGCTTTATGAAAAATTATATAAAGGTTGAGAAAAAAATCCCACCAAGAATATCAGAGAAACCTTAATATAAGCAGCTCTGAGTGGTACTCTATCCTTTAAGGAGCTAGAAGAGAAGAAAACCATAGTCCTCAGTAATAAATATTAGTACTAAGAGTACTAAGATATGCTGTGAGACAAGGACACCGTTGTGCAAGCACCACATCCCGATTAACATGCTGGCCTGAGCTGGACAAAGGGAACTGGGATTTGCCTAGGTGTGTGCAGACACCCCAAAATCAGAAGGCTAAATTTGTCACTTCTATTAGCGAAGGGACTCCGGATTCAAGGGTTAATGTAAAATTTAGTAACAAAACCAAACACAATGCCTGCTACCAAACGAGATGTGCTGGAAGGGATAGCAGCTATTATTAATAATTACAGCAATGATTTACAACAAAAGCCTTTACACGCACATAATAATTCACCTTACATTTGTCAATACATTCTGAAACTTGCTCTATAAAATTACAGCTCTATTCTCAGAAACCCAAATAAATCCCGCAAACAGGAAACATTGTTCATCAATTGTATCACAGGGAAAAAGAAAAGAAAAAGCTAAAAAAAGAAAAAAAAAAACAGCAATGTGCCTCCAAGGGAAGGCTGTCTTGAGTTGAGAGGTGCTTAAGGAGCTTGGAAAGATTTCAAGTGCTGAAAACACCAGTAACAGCTACATGCAGGAACACGGGCACAATGCAGCCAGACACGGTACATGGCTATTTCAACTTAAGCTGTGGAATAGAACTTGAGCGTGCAGCTTCTTGGTTGCACAGGTGCCACGGTGAACAGCAAGATGTCACCGTCTCCTCCACTCCTCAGCACTCAGCTGATTCACCCCAGAAAAGAGTTCCTGAGGCCAGCACCAAGGCTCCTGCTAAGACTGGAACTGCCCTATCCCTTTGGTTAATGTTGATTGGTACCTGCAACTCTGTGTCCACTGACTTCCCAAACACACCCAGTAACTTCCTCATGTCCCCTGTAGCATGATGAATATTTTCACAAATGCCATTGTTTCGGGTATAATAAGCCATTGCTTGGCTGATTAGAGAGAGGGGTCAGTTTGTGGACTTTACCCTTGGTCCCGTGAGAGAATCAAGAGGGGATAAAAAGTAATGTAATGAAAAAAGTTCATTTGAGGAGGTTGAATCAAATTTTAGATGAATAACTACGAGAATCACTTGATGTATGCATTTTAGAAGCATTTGACGGCTGGACTTAATCTCATGTTATGAAAAACGCACAAAGAGAATAGCATACTGCTGACTGGGGAAGTCCCCATTCAGAACGACGAAGGCTTCATAAAAACCGAAGCATCAGACACAATTCCTAAGAAGTCAAATTTTGATTATTTTAATATATAGATATAATTATTACATAGCTGACTACTATACAGTAGCAGAGTGAAAGTAACATTTTGCTTCACCACACAACTTCAATCATATGATATTTAAAGACGCCATGCTTTTTATCTTTTCTATTTAATCAGTTTCGGGTTTCTTCATTAATCACCATCCAATGTCCAAAGAAAGTCTTCTCTGATGACGGTTAATAGCTATACTAATATATGAGTATAAAGATAAGAATAGGGCACTTTAATATTTTGTCAATTTAGCAAAATAATAGTAGTAGGTTCTCCCATAGTACATATGACGGACACATCCACAGATTCTCATTTCAGTTAACAATAACAGGCTGAGTTCCATTTTGTGGAATGGACCCTAAATCCTATCAGAAAGCAATTAATTACTCCCATAATATTAATGCCACTATTGCATCAATGGTTATATCTTTCCAGAAAACTCATTATTGTAGCTCCTCATAGATCTCATGGATGAGAGAAAATATGTAGCATGCAATCCAGTGTGTCCATAAACAGATTTCCACATGAACAGCTGTTTATGGAAAGTATGAGAAAAACAACTAATCAAGTGTACAATAAAAACTATGGATAGACCAAAGCAAAACCAACTACAATAATTTCCAGTAAAGGAAGAAAAAAAAAAGAAAAAACTAAGTCTGGGGCTAATTTTGCATAAGAGAGAGTGAATCTCTGAGGTATTCATTTGCTGGTTGGCTCCTTACTTGGTGAATTCTTTGGAGCATTGCTCATTAAAAAGCCCTAAATCAGAGACAGGCTGACAGGTACACACACACACACACACACACACACACACACACACACACACACACA
>NW_026596120.1:7986383-8103576 GCF_907164565.1 Psammomys obesus
ACACACACACACACACACACACACACACACACACACACACACACACAAGGTTTGAACAAATGGCTGCCATTTGCCAAATATTAACATTAGCCCACTTATTTCAATATCCCCAGGTCATGTCTAGAGCCTGCTTATTTTTATTGAGTTTGGGATGAGATTTTTCTCAAATATCTATGTTATATGACTGGCTGCCACATGGGCTGGATTCTGCCATGAAGCAACTTTCCATCCAGTGATTTTTAGCAGTGATTTGGTGAAACTATGGTGGGAGCTGTTCTCGAACACGTGGTCTCTGAAGCCCATCCCAGAGAACTTGCTCTGGTATAAGGCCTGCCAGATCTGTGAACACCAGTCACTTTCAGATGCTATTTAAAAAAAAGAAGTGTCTCTGAGTGTTGTCACAGCACCCGACTGTCAACAATATTGCCAGTAGAATGGAAGACCCCCCCCCCTGACAGCACTTTAAGAGCAAAAGAAAAAATATGTCATATTCACTTAGAAATTTATGAGTACATTGTAACTAAAAACAGAATTAGATTTATTTGGCCAACTTGTCTACAAATAATTAATAATATTGATAATATTTGAAAATATAAAAATTCCACCAAAAACAAACCAACAAAGTGACAAGTCGTACACAGTATTCCTTATGCAAATGTTTGGGACCAGATGTGTTCCACAAGCAGGTTCTTTTGGATGACAAGTATCTGCATGTACATAATAAGGAATCTTAGGTAGAAGAAACAGCTCTAAACATGGCTTTTATTTAAGTTCCACATACACTTTATACACATAGCATGACACTAATTTCATACAACAGTTTGAAAATAATTTTGTCCACAAAGTGAAGTCAGGTGGTCTAAACCTTTCTACTTACAGTGTCACATTATAGTCCAGGAAGTTTTAGATTAGACGCTCTTGGGATTAAATATTTTCAAGTTGTGGCATGTCTTAATTTGCTGATGAATACTTAATTCAGTTAGGAGATTCTGCCCACAGTGAAATTGGCTTCTTGTGAATAGCAAATGAATCTTACTACTGGCTGAATTGGCAAGCTCCCCATCTCACAGGGCCATCTGCTTTGCTTTGCCAAGAAAGAGAAGAGGGTGTACAGATCACACCAGTCCTCCAAACCAGCTGTACCTGAGATTGAGGTCAGCAAGAGACTGAGTGGCAGGATGGAGTGGTCTGAAAGCAGAATTGCCTTAGGTATCCATGCATCCAAAGCTGCTCCAAATCTACCTCTTCACTGCTTACCTCCCAGGGTGAGCCCAAAGGAAAGAACTCTTAGGGCCATGGGTGGCCCTAATGTGTGCGAGGGAGAGCAGCAAAGATTCTCTCCACAAAGCAACCTCCTTGTTTCAAAAGGCAGCCAAAGAAAAGGCTTTCGGCAGCTAATTGAAATTGATTTAGCAAATGCAGGGACACAGTTTGGGAGCCTGAACCCTTTTTGTTCCTTTGATTTAGTCTGCCTAACCTCTCTCACCATTTAATTCTAATTAGATAGAACCAGAAAATTGAACTAGCAGGAATAGTCATTGACATTTAATTAATGTCTGGCTTTCCATTTGGTGAAGAAGAAAGTCAACATAATGAAGGCTTGGCACAGTCATCTTGAAATGCAGACTGATACAAGCTTCACAGAGCCTGTGTTTCCAAAGGGCACCTTTGCCCCAAGCAGACATATGCTCTTTTGTCTGGCTCAGTCTAGTCCCTATAAGGAGGCATAAACCAAGGGCCAATGGTTCCACCTGGTTCCCCACAGCCTAAAACGGAGCTAAGAATGCAATAATACTCAAAAAGGTTTTGTTAAATATCACCTTCACAAAGAGGGCAATTTGGGAATGGGACTGCATTACTTCCCAAGTGCATAGCTAAATCTTTTCAAAGACTCAGTTGAGAGAATGACATTTTCCAAAAAAAGGTGAGAGAAGAGAGATGGGACCTTTGAGACGCATCAGTAAAACCCACCTATATGCAGATGACCCATCGAGAGAGATAGTTTTGCTTTGCCCAGTCAGACCTACACATAAATCCTCAACTGCAGGGAATTCTCTGTCCCATATCCCATAATAGCACACACAGCCAACAAGAGGAGAATTCTAAGAGGAAACTGAGAAGGCATATCCTATCTCCACAATCCATTATGGAAGCCAGTGTGGCATTTCCAACCAATCACAAACCTGAAGAAGGTCCGAGTCCCGAGTCTGTGTTGTTTTAATACCTGGAAAGGTTCTGCTCACACTGGGTATAGAATGCATTCAGTGGTGCAACAAGTATCTACTAGGTGCCTACTGAGCTGGGTGGTGTCACTGCTTGGGGGCTGTGGATAAATCAGAGGCTCCAAATGACAGAGTTAGTCCTGAGATCATAATCTCAGGAGGATGCATGGTCAGACACATATGGTAAGATAAAAAAAAAAGCAAGTACTACAAGATATATAAAAGAAAAATGGGATCAGACACTGATGTACAGGGGAGGAAGGTCCTGTTATGTAGCATCCTCATGAAAGGCCTTTGTGGTGAGCTTACATCTAAGCAGAGACCCATGTGAAACAAAGGGGCAAGACCCGAGACAGAGACAAGCTTGATGTGGTGAGAGAACTGCAGGAAGGAAGATTATGCATGAAGCAGAGGAAGCTAAAGAAGGGATGATGGGAAGTGGGACCAAAGAAATAAGCCAGTCATGTAGAGAGGGCTGCCCCTCAAAGACAGACTTAACTTGGGGCTCACTGGGATGGTATTGGAGTTTTAAGACCTGCATTGCCAGTGTGTGTGTGGGGAGGGGGGATATAGGGTGGAACAGGGAAGCTGTCTGGAATCCAGTGTGGTCATTTATGTGGTCTGAGCAGAGAGCTGACAATACAAGTTGAAAAGCAGATGCAATTGGGAGCAGAATTCACAGGATTCCCTTTGGTGTGATGTAGAGTAAGAATAATGATGGTTTGAACAACTGGATTCATGAAAATGCTGGGATCAGGAACACTTACTGGGATCAGGAACACTGAGTTCGAGGGGAAAGGAGGCCAGAAAAGAGAAAGCTGATAGCTTAGTTTGGGAACACAAATGTGGGCTGACAGTGGTGGAGGTAGTGGCGATGTGTACAAAGTACAGCTTGATTTTCTAACAGCAAAAAGACTTCACACCCAAGCAGAACCCCTGAAGTTTTGTATAGGAACCCACTATTCAGCAAAAAGAAAAAAAAAAACTGAACCAAGGTTATTTTGAGTTCCATGAACAAGAAAACACACAAATAAATGACAACAGACTTGCCCCAAAATCGCCTTGAGCAATTTTCATGGACATGTGACAGAGCTTCAGGGCTCTGGTTTCTGAAGTCTCAAGGTGTCTATGGTCAGGCAGGGATCCCAGAATCACCACAGAAACTCCTCAGAGTCCTGGTTCTTTTTAGCAGATCAAAGGTCTCTAATACAGCAGCCTCAGATGGTAAAGGGTCAGGGGCTTAGGGTTCCCTAGACCTGTCATACCATGCATGGTAACATGAGCAAGGAAACTCACTGGGAAGGACAAGTTTTCATATTTCTTTCTTATTACATTTGTGATTACTTTCATATTTTTTATATTTTACACATTTTAGCTAAAGTATAATTACATCATTTTCCCTTTCCTCCCTTCAGCCCCTCCTAAGTCTCCTCCCTCCAACTCCTTTTATGTCCCACCCACGCTCACAGTATAGCTCTTTTTGTTTATTATTGTTGTATGTCCGTGTGTGTGTGTGTGTGTCCGTGTGTGCATATACTGATGTATAAATTCTACCTACTGAGTCTATTTGTGTTGTCCAGGGCAACTCTTCATGCTGGTCGTTGCCACCTTTTATCAAGTTTCTTCATTTATATTGTCAGAAGAATCAAATGGTTCTAGAGGGTTTGTAGCAAAAATATCGCTCAGTCATCCTTGAATCTCCTCTGTTGCATTTTCCACTTCTCAGAAGCAAGAGGAGCAACTATTTTAGATGATTCTATACTGACCTCCATCTCGCTGAATGACATCCTAGGCAGCAGTATTCACCACTCAGCCTTGTCTATTTTCTGCTTGCAAAGATGGGGATTCAATTCATGTTCGTTCTCTCTCCTTCCATTATGATTTGTTTTTAACAACAGCATTTCAACATTATGATTCATTCTTAAATGCTAAATGCTCCTAAGTTTAAGGCTTGGTTATCAGCCCAATGTGAGACTAGGAAATGATGAAATCTGAAGACCTTCAGTCGCAGGAAGTTAGGCCATGGGGGGGGGTGTGCTTGAAGAAATATTGGGCACTTCCTGACACACTTCCTGCTTCCTGGCCATCATGAGGTGAGACAGTTACCGAGAAACATGCTCCACGCCTGGATGTCCTGCCTTGCCACAGGCCGCAGTGGAGCCTCGCTGGGCACTCTTGGAAACCATGAGCTCAAAGCATCCCTCTTCTTCCTAAGTGGATGAGCTCAGGCACTCTGTCACAGTAACAGAAAGCTGATTAGCATACATACACACTCATGCACACACACACACACACACACACACACACACCATCATCATCATCATCTCCCACCTCCCATGGAAGAGCAAAGTCAACCATGATCTACTTTAATTAGCTCAACATTCAGTGAATGTGACTGTGACAACAGGACATTAATCAGAGCTGTGCCCCAGAGACAGCTTCAGCTCCCCTTTTTCTGACAACACTTTTTATGATTAAAGCTTAATATTCATCTCAGTTTGTTTTTTCTGCTTCCTAGACACTCCCTGTGCACACAGTATAGGGAAGCCAAGCCTGAAGCTCTTCACAGGAAGTTTCCACATTTGTTCTCCTACCTGCCTCTGCCCCATACACCCCCTCTCAGGGAGTTCTTGGTGAGGATGGAGATACAATCCCCATGGCAACATTTCAAAAACAAGGCATCCCTTGAGAAAAGGGTTTCATCAGAAGTAAGACTGAGGAAAACAGCACTCAGCACGACAAGGCACTTGGTTTTGTTGTATTTAAACATTTTTTTAACTCTTGAAGTGATTAATCTAGGATTCCTTGCCTTTTTTCCCCTCTGATTCCTGGTTCAGCTAAGACAAAATGTCCCTTCTGTTCCTCTATGTATGCTACAAGAGGCCTTCCTCTGATGTCCTCTAGTGCTTGTACTTGACACAGAGTTTCTTAGAAGCAGATGCTGCTATTTGGGGGTTTCTTAGAGGCAACCCCCTCCTACTGTCAAAATGAGAAATATCAATTCCTCCCATGTCACCATGTGCCGTGGAAACAGGCCAGCAAGGGAACTATTAAGAACACACTGAGCAGAGAGGATGAAGAAATAACCTCAATTCCAAAGCTATATTTATCTCAGCAAGGAAAGGTGACAAAACAATGTGGCTGATCCCCACCCTGGCCCATGTGGAAAGCAGGCATGGTCTGCTCTGCACCAGCCAGCAGCTTTGTGTAATGCCCAGGGCACCTGGCCAGGCATCCCCTCCCTCCACTACTCTGAAACCTCCAGGCTACATGGGCGTGGCAGAAAGCCAGCATCAGGAAAGGAGTTTCAAATCATGTGATCCAGAAAGGTGCTGGCATACAATCAGTTATTCTGACGCTAAGATACTTCATCTCAGAGCTTCCTGGAAGATTCACGGATGAGGATAAAAAGACACTAACATAAAATCTACGCAACTCCTGCACTCCAGAGGCAGAGGCACGAGGACCAGGAGTCAAGGTCATCCTTAGCTAAAAACCAAGTTGGAGGTCTTGGTTAAATGACATCTTGCCTCAGAAAAACAACAAGCTGACCCTGACTCTGTTGTGGCTAATGCCAACACATCACCCAAGCCAGTCTGAGATTCTAGGATAGAAAAAAAATCAAAAAACAAAAAAAGAGAGCAAAGTGGTAACGAGTAGGGAGTTTGTGAAGGTACAATTTAAGGGGACCAGTCAAAAGAGATCCCTGGAGCCTTTTCCTTCTCCCTCCTTCCGTCTACTCCTCTTTTATTCTCTTTTCCACCCCATTCACACTGGCAGTAAGCTTGCCTCTGGTGTTCTGAAATGCTGCCTTGCTGGCCCTTTGATGGCAAGGCATGGAGAGGTCAAGAGATCAGAAAGGAGTAAAATAGCAGACATCATACTGGACATTCTCACCTGCAGATAGGCATCAGTGCTGCCACACAGACCTGCAGGGCGTGAGCTTATAGACTATCTTCCCAATGCTTCTGGCTAGTTCTATGTCAACTTGACACAAGATAGAGTTATCTGAAAGGAGCGAATCTCAGTTAAGAAAATGCCTCCATAAAATCCAGCTCTAAGGCATTTTCTTAATTATCGATCAATGGGGATGGTGCGGCCCATTGTGCATGGGGCCACCCCAGAGCTGGTGGTCCTAGGCTCTTTAAAAAAGCAGGCTGAGCAAGCCGTAGGGAGCAAGCTAGTAAGCAACCCTTCTCCATGGCCTCTGCATCAGCTGCTGCCTCCAGATTCCTGCCCTGTTCGAGTTCCTGCCCTGACGCCAAAAGTAATGGAGAAGGATGTGCCAATGCAAGCTGAAATAAACTGTTTGCTCCCCAAAGTTGTTTTGGTCATGGAGTAACCCTAGCTAGGACATCCACTGACTCCCATTTGCAGCTGGAGTGCCTGCTGTCCCCCCACCACCACCACCAAGTGAAGCCCAGGAGTCACCTTGCTGGAACAGGAGAAGAAGGCAGATGACAGGGCAGCGCTTCATTACTGGAAGTCTTCCAAGAAGCAAGATGGATACTTGTTTCTAGGAAGTATGATTGCCAGGAAGAGTGAAAGGTCTTTAGTTTACCATTATGCATTCATACGGACACGTTCACACACACATACACATAATAGTACACAAACATCCACCGAAAACCTCCCCTTGGCGACTGCAGCACCTGTGTAGCGGTTAAGGAAGAGGAGACTTAGCAATGTGACACAATCCCAGATATAAGCTAAGCGGAAGATGTCACCACTGTTCATTCTTAAGGTGTAGTTCCTTGTAAGGTACATGTCTTAGTTACTCTTACAAGACCTGTCACCAAGACCTGACGGGGCAGCCCAAGAGATGAGAGGATTATATTGGCTCATGGTTTGATGGTATATTCCATCACAATGGAGAGGTCAACGTGGCGAGAGATCCTGCTGTGTTGTTAGGAACGTACATAGCTTGTTGCAACCTGGTCGTGATCCGGAAGCAGAGAGAAGACTGCAAAGGAAGCCAAATGATAAGCCCACTATGGAACTGCATCTGCCAGCTAAGCCTCATGTCCATAAGTTCCCACAAGCTCCCAAAGCAGCTCCAGAGGCTGGGGACATCAAGCCATAACAGTACACTCTGTGCATAGCAGGGAGGATGGGCCCTTTAGCCTCAGGCAGACTCCATTTGATTGCTCTACTACTTGTAGACAAAATGGCCCTGGGCCAGTTGTTTAAGACCCTACCCACTTCAGTTTCTCTCACTGTGTATTCGGGAGAATGGTTGCTACTTCCTGTGTCATTTTAGGATTCTGGGAGACCCCATATGTGCAGCACCTGGCCCGGTGCCTTGCATACAGCAGCTGTTTCCTTAAGTGGCAGATGTTAGTGATTCTCGCCTTAATATCCAGTCATAGCAAATGTAAATGGCTCCACCCATTGTGGAAGAGCTTTGATGCTGTGTGCACTAACCAGGGAACTAAGACACCACAGCGTGATGGGGGGTGCTTCTGCCCTCTCCAGATCTCCCAAGGCAGCAGATCAGGCCCTTCCTGCATACACCAGCAGGCTAGCCTAGTTAGGGTCATTGTGGCAAAGCATTTGATGACTAAGACTTGGCCGAATTCTCAGGCATCAGTGATTTGTATCTGTAAGGATCATGCTACTTTAATTCATTCTCCTTTCCAGACTTTTATTTGAACTCTCTATTAAAAAAAAAAAAAAAGCTATACTGACATTACTGCAAGCCTCTATCTCTTGTCCTAGGACCTATCCCATGACTTAAAGGAATGTCAGGAAAGTAAGGGGCCAGAAGCCCTCCACAGAGCTCAGGGGTGCCGTGAGAAGTCACAGACACTTATGGTCATGGGAGCCCTCAGACTGAGGCAGCTGTTGTGATGATTGTAGCCATGATTCAACAGCTGCTCAAGAGTATCCAGGAAGAGGAAGAATACCAGGACATTCTCCGCAGAAATGCCACAGGAAGGTGTTCATGTAATCACTCAGTTGTTCACTGAAAAAGCATCTGGGAGTCCTACTGTGCCAGTTTGATCTCTATGCTACGTCACAGGTATGACTGAGTTCAGATCCCTGTCTTCATGGAGTTAATTTTAAAAGACCAGAATGTCTAACTTCTATGTTAACACGTGTCTGAGGATCAGGATCAGGACCATAAGTCTTTCATTAGGACCGGGATTTATTTTGCAATGTCCCCGTCAGCTGCTCAGTCCTGATTAAGTCGAATACCCTCTATTGAAGTTCTATTCCATGTTTGCCATTGGCATCAGCTACACCAATAGCCACACCTTTATTGCAAGTACCTATTCTACCTTGCACTAGGGAGACAGTAGACCCCTGAGAGCTCAGACAAAAATACTTTCAGTCCCTAAACCCTGTCCTGGGCCTTAGGGCCTCACCCAGTCCCTGATGGTACTGTTTGACCAATACCCACAGCCCACCACTCACTCTCCTTTTTTAGGGTGTCCCTGTTCAAGTCACCCCCCTCATCAGGACTCCAGGAAGCTACAGGCCTCACAGCAAGAGCCGTGGTGGACATCTCTATGCCTAGCTCCATGTAAACAGCTGTAAGGCATTTCTCCATTTTGGAGAATCGGCTTCCTTTCTGCAAAGGGGCATGCAAAGGATGCTCCACGATGACATGGGATAAAGCACAGGAATATGCTACCCAGAATGAAGCAGCATCCCTAGCTTTCCTCTCCTGTGAGCTCGGGCCATACAGCTGTCCCCACCGCCCCCATCTTGTCACTCTAAAAGGAGCATTTGTAGAGCTGATGGATGGCTCCGCAGTGAAGAGTGCTCGCAGCTCTTCCTGAGGACCCAAGTTCAAGTCCCAGAACCCATATCAGCTTTCAACTACCTCTAACCCCAGCTCCAGGTGACCTGATAGCCTCTTCTTGCATCTGAAAAAACCCACACACATAGCAAACACACAGGGACACACACACACACACACACACACACACACACACACACACACTCATATTTGAATAAAAATAAATCTTTTTTTAACTACAAAGAACATCCTAGGTATCTGCACAGGGCTAAAGGCTGCATTATGGCAATGCCCATTAGGTCTGATCCTCCAGGATAAATTATAACACAAGATATTCAGCTTTTTAGCAGGAAACCAGACGTTGATTTTGTATATAATTTGGAAAAAGAAGATACTACTATCCATGTTTTCCTGTGGCTATTGTCCCCATGAGAGCTCATTTTTACCTCTTAACAGGGATTTACTTAAACTAAGGAATTTGTTTAAAAAAAAAAACCTTCCTACCCAGTTTCAATTTCCTTGGTTTGGTACATGCTGTAAAGCACTGTAAATCTGACCAGGCTCCCTGAGGAAGAGTGCTGCTTTTTCATGACATCTCTCTTCCATTTGACAGAGCTTTGGTGCGTAAACCTGACGAAGGGGAGGTGGTCTAAACTCCCTAGTGCAGGACAAACAGTGGCATATCTCAGACCCCATCCTGATGTAGGCAGAGGTGCAGACAAAGGGTGTCCCAGAGGAAGGTGTGTGTATCTCTTAGCTGGGCACAGGAAACAGGAGATTTTAGATTTTCACCCATGGTTCCTATTCCCTAGGTCTTAAAGCCTCTGGCTTTGCCCTGCCATGTCAAGATCTTTCCAGAGGGTGTCAATGAAAGTCACTTCCGCCAGACCAAACAACACTCCAGCCTTAAACAAATTGGCAAAGTCATCAACTTGGAACAGAAAACTAAGACGCGTGTGTTACAGACAATCCAGGAGCTTATGTACCAAGTCCCAAGACTTGAGTTCACAAGTTCTAAGTTAAAACAACTCTCTTGGCATAACCATGGCCTCTACCCATCATTTCTCAGGCTCCTTCCAGGTTAGGCAATACCAGCTTCCCAAAGTACCATTCTTGCTCATGCAGGCAGGGTCCAGAACCCTATTTCCTAGCTGCTCTCTGCCTTACATCCAACATTGGGTGGCAAGCCAGGTCCAGGCAAGCAAGGAAGGTCCTTCCTCCTGAGCACAAATCCTTTTTTTTTCCTTTACCCTTGTCCTGTATCCTATGCTTTAAGATCAGACAAATCCACTTCTTAAAGTCATATTCTCAGATGAGCCTCTTGACCTTGGATGAGTTTCTAGGTTCCCACAACTAACCTGAGTTGGCCACTAATTCAGCTGTAGCTGGGTCTCAGTTCTTGGAAAGAGCAGGCACTCTCCTTACTTTTCAGCCGTGTCATCGAGCTAGTTACAGAGGCGGGTTCTTCAGTAATGAGGAGCAGTATTGGGGCTAGCATGTGGCCGGATCAGCACTGTCATGGTCCACACCGGGCTAAAGCCCTTGGAGTCAAGAGTGCTTGGCTTCTAGGTCTTGCCCTATCCCTCCCCTAGGAAGCCTTCAGAACACAGCTCATAGTTAGCAGTGAAAATGAGTCAGTTTCCCTTTTCACTAGCCTGATGCAGAACCTAGTCATCCAAGACAGCAATTCACAAAACTCTGCAGGAACCCTTCTTTGTTCTGTTTTATTTTTCAAGATAGAGTAAAAGAGCGATTAATTTCTAAATACACAGAGAGATGGGCAGAAAAATACCAGTCCCTAATGAAAAGTACTAGACAGCCCATTCTGATACTTTTCATTCATCCAGTCACCTATTCAAAAACTACCAAGACCCACCTGTAGGGTCTTTGGTCTCCATGCTCCAGCATCCCTCACCAGCAGGCCAACAGGTGTGGGAAGTACTATAGAATAGTCACTGTCACTGATTACTATCTGCTAAGTGTTGGCAGGAGGCTAGGTCCTCTGTGAAGGGCTTTCTTAGATAATTTTGTGGAATCCAATAAGCTTTTCACTATCTTGGATACCCTCATATTATTGATGAGGAAAAGAAAAACATTAAGAAGCAGGGTGGCTCTGTGGCAGAGCTGATTCTGCGGCCCTTATCTCTTCTCTCTACTAGACTCTGAATGTGCGGAAGACTCCGGCCCTCAGAGAGATGCTCATAATAACATCATTATTCACTAAAATCGGCGATCTCTGCCTGAAACCCAGGGGGAGGGCAGTGGAATCCAGTGCTGCTAGGAGGGCCGAAGGAAAAGCAAATAGGGAGCTACAAAATCACCAGACCTCATCTCCCAAGGCCCTTCAAACCTTTTATTCCAAGGAAGCTCTGCAGACCTGAAGTCTTTCTGACCTTTAGCACCTCTGGCCAGGGATACAGAGACCATTAGAAACTACATTCTGTAATGAGACAAGCTTGCTGCTGTCATACATCATATGTTTCACCTTAGGGAGAATTTGTGTTTTTTGTCTCACTTGTTGTCTGTTGATCCAGAAAAGCTGGTCTTGTCCAGCCCTGTGTAGTTGTGGCTTAGAACTGGGCTCAGAATCCAGGTCATCCCACTGGCCATGCAGAAAATTCTACCATCCTTGGTGAACCCAGTTCACCCAGATATAAATCCCTATCATCACAGTTCTCCCCACCTGTGAGGCCTTGCTGGGCCCCACCTCCACCAGTCTGTCTGCACTGTTTCCCACCCTTGCCTTTCACCCACTCCTCCCTTAACCTATAGCCCCCAGCCCAGGGCCTAGCATGCAAGGGCACTTGGTAAGTGATCGTTGAATAAATTCTGTTGAATATACCAGAAATGATACAACAGCCTCAGGCTCAGATAGATATTTCATTATCTGGTGAGGAATTAAAAGATGCCAACTCATTTTTAAAATAATTGACTGCTCTTTTATGAGGCCTCTCATCTCATTTCTCTCCAGCCCTGCAGAGCACTGAAGCTCTTTAAATATCCCCCATAATCAGAGGTAGTATTTATTCCATAAGCTTTTCACTTAACAGTACCAAGACCCCACATCATCAGTGGTCATTCCTTTTCTCTGGCACCAGGAATGTCGACTAATAGCTATTCCATCTTGGAAAGAGAGATGAATGCAAAGAAGAAAGCCTGGTAATGCTAAACCATAATCTTCCCTTTGATTGATTTCCTGAAGGCAAAAGCTGGCCATTAAAAGCAGTGTTGCCTACCCAACTTTTTCAGAGGCCATCAGCCCTCCATAACACTAGACAATGCATTGACATGGGGCAAAGGGCAGGTGCACAATGGGTTTCATCTCTGGAAATGGAATCTCATAATTGCATTTAAGAGCTGTTCCTGAAGGGTACATCCTCATCTGGCCACTGGCCCATCATCACTTGAGACCTGAGATAGGCCATAGTTGCTCTTAGAAACAACAGCATCAGCGCCTAGTCAGCTCTTTCCAAGTGGGATTGAAAGTAGCAGCCCCAGGTAGAAATTTTGCAGGAGCCCACCAAGGCTGGAAGCCCTCCATAGCCAAGGTAAGTGAGTTCAAGTGTTTGGAGGCCTTATGACAAGCTGAAATTGTACCAAGAGTCCCAGGACAGAGGGGGCCTCAATGAAAAGCCAAGCCTATGCTAAAGGTTTGAAGATAATCCTGTGAGATCTACACAAACCTTTGTGAGATTACTGACAGATTAATTTCTATCACCAAAGCACCAGCATTTTGTGTTTTATATCTTAGCACTAGACTGGGCTCTTCTTCTGTCCTGGGCATCATGGGAGATGTTGTGACAGTTACAAAACGGAATCATTATCATACCAAATAGCATTTATTGGCAGCATATGGGGGTAACTGCAGCCCACACGTGATAGGAACCCAGGGTGGGAGGCATTTTATCAGACAGTGAATTTCACCCATCTTCTCAGACACAGGAACCAAATGGCTCAGAGGCTGCCCTACATGAGAATCTCCAAAGAACATTCACAATGCTGATGTTTAGGTCACTCCACAGTGCAAACAGCATCCAGAGCTGTCTGAGGAGGACATCAGCACCGCTTTTTAAGTCCTCCAGATAATTTCCACAATGATTAGTGACTGGCTCAAGTTCCTCCACTTGTGAGAATGGAAACAGAGAGAGACTGGAGCCCAGAGGATCTGACTCCAAAGCTATCCTTTCTGTCACTCTCCTGAAAGGTCTCTACCTTCAAGTTGCTCACAGCCACCAATAATGGTGAAAGTGGCAGTCTACAGTACCACAGAATATGTTGATACTGTGCTGTCAATTCTACTGGATTCAGAGGAGGAGACATCCCTGAAGGGGAGGCTAGCAATGATGGTTTCTTTAGAAAATTCTACTCTAAAAGAGACCAGGTGCACCTCTAAGAGTGAAGGGGGAGTTGCAGTGAGCACCCTGCACTCACAAAGCAAGAGCTCAGGAGAGCAGGTAAGGTCCACAATCAGGTTGGAACTTAGAGGCCATCCAAGGGGTAGACAGTCCTAGGGATAAAAAGACTTTCAGAGCAGCCAGGAGGCCTGAGCAAGAGAGGGAGGAGGTGATAACCCATGCAGTTGGTAACAGAAAGCCTGGGAAGGCAGCATCTTGCAGTGGTGTGGTCTACTCAAGGAAGTGTCATGGACCAATGGACCAACGAAAGCACTTGGGCATGCTGTACAAACGGAAGACTAGAAAGAATAGAGGTACTGAAGAAGAGAACAAAATAGGAGAAAGACACAACCCTCCCAGGAATTAAGACCTGATCTAATCTAGGATGGGGCAGTAAGACTAGGAGTAAGAGGGATGGCACAAGGAACAAGACAGCAGGGACTGACAACACAGGACCTTTGCTCTGGGGATCAGTCTTGTCAGGTGAGGTGGTAATGCCTGTTACACAATGTTTCATGCCTTAGTATTCAGTTCAAGGCTTGCTTTAAATCTTGTGTGAAATGATGATGCACATGAAGACGGAGGAATAAAAAGACATCATCTGGAATGTCCTACACAGTTCACGAAGTTACCAATACTCCACCTGTGCCTTTTATATTCCCAAGCCCTTAAACCTCAAGTCTATGCAACCATATGAGAAAAAGGTGTTAATAATGATGCCTTTTATGGATCAAAGTTATGAACAAATAAAAAGGCTTTATGTCTTTTGCAGCTGCTGGAGAACAGACTCACCAACATGAATATAAATGAAAATGTCAATAATTTTATTTGAGCTTCTTAAAGTATATTTAATTTCTTTTTACATCCCCCCCTTATTTTATGAGGTAATATATTCTACGTATTAAGTTTCTGGAATACGTCAAGGTCCAAAACTAACCAGAACACAAAGTCGTTGTCTTGCTCCATTTGTGCCACTGTAACAGAACACTATGGACTGACTGGATCGTTTCTGGGAAGAGAGATTGTTGTCTCTGTTCTGGAAACTGAGGAGTCCATGATGAGAGCAGTAGCATCTTGCATCTGCTATGGCCTTTGCTGCTAACCTTACAAATAAGAAGACAGAAAGGCAAACAAAGATGATGGACACTGTGTTGTGGATGTTGTGGTTTATGATAACGCAAACATGTTTTTGTTAAAATTTCAAGTTGGGGATTTTAGTTTGTCCACACCCGTTAAGTTTCTCCTGTGGAATGTGGTCTTTGCCAGGCAGAATTAGTTGGATTCTGGGGACTTTTGGGGGGTATAAATATGACAGCCCAGAGGAATTGGGTACAGCTGCCTAGAGGAGGACTGCTTGCTGCTGGTTCGTCCTGCTGCTGCATTTGCTGTTTGCTGATTTGCTGGTTACCTGGACTTCTGGATTTTTAAACGACTGATATTGGTGTTGTCCCCAACAGAAACCTACCCAGTGGCAAGTAGCAGAGAGAACTTTGCTCCCTGTCCCCACTAACCTTTCCCTCCTACTGGGTGTTGAGAGATTGGAAGGAAGGTAGAAGCACTTAATTAAACTAAATAAAGTAGGTTTGTTATTAAATCAAGGTCAACATGACCATGACAGAAGAACAGAGAAAACCCATTCCCACAAGCCCTTTTGATACCAGCATTAATTCATTATAAACAACAACAACAGCAAAATCTCCCATTTGGCACTGTCCCTCATGACTCTCATACTGAGATCTGTTTCCAACAAATAAATTGGGTGAGGAGAGACATTTGATATGAAAAATGTTACTGTGTGACTTCATCTTACAGAACAGAGAAAATAAATTGTCTATCAAGGCTGTCAGAAGATGGAGGCCACGAGACTTGTAACATTAATGGCAAGGGTCTCTCATCAATTATGTCTCAAAATATAGGGATACATGAAAGAGACTGAAGAAGATATCTGAAGACATCTTCAGTTATCCCAAGAACCTCATTGGCTATTGTAGGTGAGCCCTGTCCTTGGAACTATAGGATTCTAGTTAATCCTGCCTTCTAGTTTACTTTGTAGCCTCTGAGTACTGAAATTGCCAGGGATTCCACAAGACCCGAGAGCAGACACACCATCTAACTGGAGAGTCTCATTCAGGAGTCTTAACCAATTCGAAGCCACATGCCCAGTGACTGTTTTTCTTGTGTCAAATACAACTTATGCTTACCCTAACCCACACACATCACATATGTATGATGTATCACATC
The DNA here is from genome assembly GCF_907164565.1 of Psammomys obesus. Taxonomy (NCBI): domain Eukaryota; kingdom Metazoa; phylum Chordata; class Mammalia; order Rodentia; family Muridae; genus Psammomys; species Psammomys obesus. The sequence goes on from NW_026596120.1 coordinate 8,001,986, forward strand.
ATAACAAAGTAGAATGAGTGCCTGCTTTAAGAGAGGACATTATATAAATTTCAAGGGCCACATAGTATACATCTTATATTCCCAAACACCTATCCTACCCCAAATCCTGCCTTCATTCTACATTTTCAAAGAAGCTACATAGGAGACTATGTGACTTATGTACCATCATCTTGTTGTCTTTTCTATGGCAGAACTGACAGGACCATTTGCTACACTGGCCTCCTGACAAGTGGGTGGCTTTTTGTCTGCACGCCATCATGTGTAATGTTAGTGTGGATGTGTAAAAAACACGGAGTGATTCCATCTTTTAAAATAACTGTTTGCTGTGACTTCCAAACACCCAGCACACAATTGGAATATTTTACTTCTAGGAAACTGGGAGTTCTCATTTTCAGGACAAAAATAAATTGGCAACCACATAAATAACAAAAAAAAAAAAAAAAAAAAAACAAACAAACATTGGGGGGGAGGGACAGCCTCAAACATTCCGTGGGCATCCTTTCTTAGCAGGCTGGGTATTGCTGAGGAGCAGCTGGAAGACAGCAGCAGTACCCACTACAGGTGACCTCACACTGACCTTGATGCCCAGGAGGGAATATGGAAACACAACCAACTGGAATGACCACAGTCTAGTAAGTTGGGGTGTATTTTAAATTTTTTGTTTGTTTGTTTGTTTTTAATTTTTTATTAATTACACTTTATTCATTTTGTATCCCCCCATAAGCTCCTCCCTCCTCCCCTCCCAATCCCACCCCCCTCCCCTTTCTGCATGCATGCCACTCCCCAAGTCCACTGATAGGGGAGGTTCTCCTCTCCTTTCTGATCTTAATCTATCAGTTCTCATCAAAAGTGGCTGAATTGTCCTCTACTGTGGCCTGGTAAGGCTGCTCCCCCCTCAGGGGGAGGTGATCAAAGAGCAGGCCAATCAGATTATGTCAGAGGCAGTCCCTCTTCCCATTATTATGTAACCCACTTGGACACTGAACTGCCATGGGCTACATCTGTGCAGGGGTTCTAGGTTATCTCCATGAATAGTCCTTGGTTGGAGTATGAGTCTCTGGGAAGTTCCCTGTGTTCAAATTTTCTTGTTCTGTTGCTCTCGGAGACCCTGTCCTCTCCAGCTCTTACTATTTCCCACTTCTTACATAAAATTCCATTCACTCTGCCCAACAGTTGGCCATCAGGCTCAGCATCTGCTTTGATAGTCTGCAGGGCAGAGGCTTTCAGAGGCCCTCTGTGGTAGGTTCCTTGTTTGTTTCCTGTTTTCTTCTTCTGGCTTTCAGAAGCTCTCTGTAGAAGGTTCCTAGGTTGTTTCCTGTTTTCTTCTTCTTCTGATGTCCATCCTCTTTGCCTTTCAGGATGGGGATTGACCGTTTTAGTTAGGGTCCTCTCTCTTGCTTAGTTTCTTTATATTTTTGAGAATTTCACACATGTATTTATGTTCGAATTGAAATACAGTATTTAAAAGGTATGTTTTGTTTTGTTTTGTTTTGTTTTTTTAAATAAGGCCACCCTGGCTAGGGAAGAAATCAGAAGATGGAAAGAGTTCTCCATTCATCATGAGTGTCCTGGTCTCAGGATCTAGCCTTCATCTATCACTCCTATAGCTTTCATATAGACCCTGAATTTCTGCCATTATCTAGGCAGCTATTCAAGAACATCAGCATGAAGCTATCCCTGAGAAGCCCTGTGCCAGCGATGGCAGCAATTTATCTAGCATACCTTAGCAAGCAGTGGGCTTCCTCTGACCTCAACACATTGACACAAATCTACACTCCTAGGCAGTCTCCTTTTCTGATATCTCTTTCCATTTCCCAGTGGGGATCATCTAGAACTCTGGCAGCAGAGTATCCAGTGTTGATGGGGACCAGCACAATCTGTGACAGACAGAGGTGCATGACTTTAGTGCACAAATCATAAAACCATGTGAGAAAGGTTGACAAAAAAGAAGAAAAAAACTGATTTTGAAAGAGAGGATTGGGTAAGAAAGGCATAGGTCAGGGGGTGGAGGGTGCTTCTGAAAGTTTCTGCAGCACACAGACTTCAGGAGGACTCCAGAGCCCTCTCAGGTAGCAGATGCTGGAAACTTGCAGGACAGTGGGACAGATCCCATAATAGAAAGAAGCAAAGACCCTGTGTGATACCTAGTATTCAAAAGCACTTTGTCATCCTTGAAGTCTGTACCCAGACAGAGTAGTGGGTCTGTCCCCTGCCCTCTGAGAAAACACAACAGTTTTTGGAAAACACACAACAGAGGTGGCTGCACTTACACCTCCAAATAAGGCCCTGATATTCACTCTCAGGTATCTCCCTCTGCCTGTCAGATGATAAGCCCTATGACCCGATCTTCAAGATACAGAGATGTCATCCCCCCCCCCCAGCACACATAGAAGAAGAAACACCCAGAAGCAGAGATAGAACTGCTTGGTATGTGTCTCCAAGACTGCTCAGGACCCACAGCTTGCTCAAAAGTAGAATGCAAGCGAGATTGCCTTGTATATAGGGAAGGGAAGTTGGTTCTGACAGGCCTCTTGTCAAGGCATCAATCAATGCCAATCCTTTACCTGCAGAATCATTGCCTGCGACCAGTCTTGAGAAGTGACAGAGCCCTTGATTAATTCTTTTAAACAGCCTTTGAACAGAATTGCAGGGAAGCATTTTCTTTGATGACGCTGTAAACTTTCTGGGACCACAAGACGGTGGCACGAAAATCAAAGGCGCATTAAAGAAATCACAGGGGAATAAAAAAAAAAAAAAAAAAAAAAAAAAAAAAAAAAAGCTCCCAGCGTACAAAATATCAGCCACAGTGATGTTGTCTGAAGCCTGACACCAAGATGAATGGGGGCTGGGAGAGGCATCAGACAGCATTTATCAACTTGCCGTTCTGAAGGACAAAACAGGTCATTCTCCATTGAACAGAAGTAAGGCAAGGAGCTGCCATGAGCCAGAGGTATGTGCTATGGGTAAAACTGAAAAGACCTGGAAACAGTGGAAACAGCACCGTGCAGCACTGGAAATGCCTTTCCCCACTGTTTAAACAGAAGTTAAAGGAGAAAGGAATAAAAAGCGTCACGAAACTGTTTGAGGGCCAGGGCAATGATTCCGTGGGTGAAAATGCTTGCTATGAAGCCTGAGGGCCTGAGTTTGGAGCCTGGAATCTATGTTAAAAAAAAAAAAATTGAATGTCTGCTGAGCAGTGGTGGCCATGCCTTTAAGCTCAGCAGAGTCAGGCATATCTCTGAGTTTGAGGTCAGCCTGGTCTTCTTAGTGAAAGCCAAGTGCTACATAGAGAAATCCTATCTAGAAAACTGTGGAAGCAAGCATTTGTAATCCCTCCATTCCAAAGGCAAAATGGGAGGCAGAGATGAGGAAACTGCCCTGAAGACTGCCAGCCAGCTAGAGCAGAGCACACGGCAAAGTAGCAGAAACAAAAGGCCCTACCTCAGCAAGGCGGGAGGCAAGAGCCAGCTCCTAGAAACTGGTCTCTGATCTCTAGACACCTAGCATGACGCTCCATTTGCACACGCATCATATACACGCACGTCTTACACACGCTCACATCCTACAAAAAATATATTTTTGAAGCATCTTGATCTTGAGGAGGTCTTCTGTGGGTCGTCACAGGGGCCGTGAGTGGATCCATCTAACAGCCATGTCAGGTCCAGAAGTCAGCATTTTATCACCTCCCTCACATCCACTGTCCCTTATACTCTTCTCGCCCCCTCTTTCTCTCAAATTTTCCTGACCCTTGGATGGTAGGAGGTTGATATAGATGATCCATTGGCAGTTGGCCACTCGGAGCTATTCATTCTCAACACTTGAACCTTATGAGTCTCTGCATTCACCTCTACCCACTGCAAAAAAAAAAAAAAAAAAAAAAAAAAGAGGCTGCTTCTCTCACCAAAGTGGAAAGCAAAGAAAAAAAAAAAGAATTTAAACATAAATGTTTAGAATGCAGTTTGACAGCATGTTAGCAAAAACAAGCACTCCCTAATCACACACACACACTAGGACCCATCTCTTTCATAGGCAGGGCTTTGGACCAGGTTTACAATATACCCAGTAGCTGTGGTTACCTAAACAAGATTTGTACAAGGCCAGTCAAAATTCCAGCATGGATAGGGAGACATTGGCAGGTGAGGATGGGGGAGGGGGTGGAGTCACTTTCCTTTGAGGACGTGGCTGCAAGTGGATTGTTCATGACCAAGTGGATGGCCATACATATAACCACGTGCATGTCAGGCAGTACTAATTGGACTCAGTGGGTTATTGATAACAACAATAAATAATAAAAGACATGAAACTGGGAGGGAGAGGAAGTGAAGGGCACTGGGGGGAGTTGGAGGAAGTAGTGTAGATGGTTATATCATTTGGGACTTTCAAAGACTGAAAAAACAAAATGCTATTGAAATAGTTTTGGGTGGCACAGTCTCTAGAAGGCACATGATTAGCCCTCCAAAGCACAAGGGGTCTCATTCCTTCCAAGTGTCATTCTCATTCTTGTCTAACTCCACAGCATCTGCTGTGCATCACTCCTGAGCATCTGCAGTGGGTGACTCCCCACTGGATACTGAGGCACAAGGTTGGGGTCACCCATTAACTAACTAGCTTCCTCCAGCCAGAAATCCTTCCAGCTCACACTAAAGACCGAGCTTGCTGCAGTGCCGCCTCCAGCCAGGAGCTTCGTCCGACTGTGCGTTGGACAACATATGCTTGTGCCATGCCCCAACCCTGCCTTTCCACACCTCAGACTCTCTTGAGTGCAGACTCTTAGAGTGTCTTCCCAGATGCCTGCATTGCCCGAGCTACATTACTCGATGGCCATTTCTTGCACATCCCATTGACCCCGCTACACCACAGGTCCTGGAGGGGAATTCCGGAAGAGACCCACCCCTGAGACAGCAGTAAGCTGAAAGAAACGGTGCCACCCTGACCCTGTGGTGGGAGGTGTTTCACAGCACTGTAGCAGGGTTAGTTTGATTTAGGTAAGAATATAAATATGTTATTCTGTTTCTTAAAATGACCCATTTAATAAACAGAATTGCTGAGCAATTTTGAGGGTATGTCAAGGGGCGTGGTAAAAACTGTACTGAGATACTCAGGGGTGCTATGAACCAAGAAAATTGGTAAAGCTCTGCCCTCGGGTGGGGCAAGCATGAGGAATGTGAGCCCACAGGCCTCCCCCAGTGATATCATCCAAGCCTACCTGCAGTACTGCTGTGTCTATCCACTTATTCACGATAACATCTACTGTGTGCCAGGGACAGTGTTCAGGGTGGGGGGTCACGGGCAAGGTCCTACCACAGGACTTAGCCTAATAGCTGAACAAAAAGTCTCCTCAAAGTGCCTCTTTGATGATCTTCACAAACTGATAAGAACAGAAACATGTCCACGGTCCCTCAGCATGGCCACAGCACCAAATGTAAAACTCACTGTCAACAGACAAGCATCTTACTCTTAAAAACCTCAGCATCAACATGATGAGGAACTCCAAGCGCAAGTCTCGGAGAAAGGCAAAGAAAGACTAGCATGGAGACAAATTCTAATCTCTGCCCATCTTCCTTTCCCCAAGTAGCCTCACATGCTGGGATACAGGACTCCCAAGACAAATCATAGGTGAGATTTTCTCGCTTTTTCCTGCCCACCGCTACTCCCCCTCTGCATGTCAGAAAGGCCAGGAAGAATAGAGAGAGTGACGGTGAGTGGCAGAGGAAGGCCAGATCTATTCATTATGAAGTACTATAATTAGGAAGTAGAATCCAACCAAAGATCAAAAAAAGACCTACATCTGCTCTTCTCAGAGAAACCAAGAAGGGGTCTGAAAATATCTGAGCTGGGGTTCAGGCTGCAGATCTGTTGTGTGGAGCACTAGTTAAAGAAGCTCCGTTGAACCCTTCTCTGACTTCCAGCAGAATGTAAGTGTGTGGCAAGGAGCCAGTCTCCACCACGCCCTTCCTAATTCTTCTCTTTGAACAGAGAAATCGTGGAGTGTTCAGTTAAAATTATTAACATGCATCAACAATGACACCCAGACATCCCCGCTTCACTGGAAGAAAGGGTCACAGGGGTCACTGGGATCCCTAGTAACAAAAGACTCCGGTCAACTTTGCACACAGCTGCTCTTCGGCACACCTATTCCATTCCTAAGTGTTTGCCTGAGGGACTAAAGCACATGTCTACTAAAGCCTTGAACTTTCATATTTATAGCATCTTTAATTTTGGACAATTACAAAACAAAACCACAAAAAACCTAGCAGCAATGCAAGTGTCCATCAACCAAATGTCAGGCGTCTGTATTCACAGCTTAAAATGAATGGTTAGCCCAGGCACTGATGAGTGAATCTCAAAATTATTATGCCAAGTAAAAGAAGACAAACAAAAAGAAGCATATGCTGTATATTTTGGTGTGTGTGTGTGTGTGTGTGTGTGTGTGTGTGTGTGTGTGTGTGAATTTCTTCCTAAGGAGTTTAAATTAATTCATAATGAGAGTCAGCAGATCAATGTTTGTCTGTGTGGTAGAGAGTAACATGAAGGAAAACAGTAAGAACGGATCACAGAGAAGGAGGTGGGGATTTGAAAGGTGATGCATCCATTCATTGTTTTTTTGTGATTATGGCTTTAGGGGTGTGTATGATGTCAAACGTGAGAAAACTGTATGCTTTAAATAAGTGCTATTTGCTGTGTGCTAGCTACACCTGTTAGGAGAATGTTCGTGGAGACTGTTTTACCAGGCTGTATACAGGAATATAATTTGATGGATTCCTCTTGGAAAGCAGTTTGGCTTTTCTTTGATACTACTTTTAAATCTGTATCCTGGAGACATAAAATGAGATGCGACCATTTCACTCCTGGATCATTTATAATGGTGGGGAAAACATTAATATATTTGAATGGAAAAAAAACCTGCACTAATAATTCATGGTATCTCACATATTGAAATATTATGCAGCCATTAAAGGCCATGCTTGTGAGAAGCTTTTAATAACCTGGGAAAATACTTATGGGATAATGCCAAGTAGAAAGCACCATGATATAAATTGTATATATGGTATGAATTGAATTATGTAAAATTATGCACACTAAAAAAATCTCTGAAATATCTTTAGGATTAGTTCTGAGTGATAGAGGGTATGGGTGATTTTTTAATCTCTTAATGCAAATTTTAAAATGATTCTATTTAAAATGTATTTCCTTTATTTTTCTATAATAAGACTATATTTTTAAATTGTGAAATAAATAAGCTACCTTCAAGGAACTCTAATTTTTCTTGCTCCTTGAAAAAGCAGGCTCTTACAAGGCAAAAAAACAGAATGCATTTCTGTAATCCTCTTGTCTGTGAAATTGTAGGCGCGCTACCTACACAAGCTGCCAGTCTGTAACTTGAACCCCCATTCCCTCCTTTACTTTCGAACCACCTAGAGACTCAACTGATTGACAGCACACATTATCTTTTACTGTTTTGTTTAAATCAGATTCTAGCCACATTTCAGGCCAAGGCCTTAAACGCAAAGAATGGCTCTTTCCTTTGCTTCTGCTTAGCTCCCGTTCCACCTTGCCATGGGATCCAGGAAAGACATCAGGCTGGGTAACACACAACACAATAATGCTATATATTGTGATTGTAGAACACCTACCCCGCCTCTCTTTATTTTGCCAAGACCTTAACAAAATAACAGCTGAAGCTATGTGGATGAGTGACTAGGTTGGTGGATTTGGGGCCCTATTTTTTCTTAAGAAGAAGAGATTAAAGCTCAGACATGCTGAGACTGATCCCAGGAGTTCCCCTGACTTACCTGTTTGAACAGTTGCAAACACTGGGGTTCTATACCCTCTCTATAGCCTATAAGCCTATTTGATGTACTCCTCATTTTTCTATCTCTGGGATCCAAGACATCGATTTGTAAATCTCTATTCAGTGATTTCTAGAAGGGGGGAAAAAAGCTAAGAAATTGTTAGAGAAATGGCTATGAATCTTGTTCTGCATTCTCTATTGTAATATATATCTAAGAGAATTTCCAGCTTTTCAGGACTTGCTATTCTGTTAAAGGTGTGTCTTAGTTTGGGTTACTATTGCTATGATGAAACATTGTGACCAAAATCAAGCTGGGGTGGAAAGGCTTTATTAGGTTTACGTTTCCACATCTATAGGTTATCACTGGAGGAAGTCAGGACAGGAACTCAAACAGGGTGAGAACCTGGAGACAGGAGCTGATACAGAGGTCATGGAAGAGTGCTGTTCACTAGCCTACTATTTTATAGAAGTCAGGACCACCAGCCCAGGGATGACTCCACCCACAATGGGCTGGATCCTCCTGGGTCAATCACTCATTAAGAAAATTCTCTACAGGCTTGCCAACAGCCCAGTCTTATAGAAACAGTTCCTCAATAGGGGTTCCCTCCTCCTGGATGGCTGTAACATCATGGTCTGGTGATTTGTATTTGATTGTTAACTAATTTGCTCTCCAAGGTCTGCTTGCTGTTTTACAAGCAGACACTCACATACCCCAAAATGATGCTTGTAACCTTGCCTAAGAAATTATTCCTCATTGGCTGATTAAAAGGCCTGAACCTGGATGGGGAAAATACGATAAGCGTAGACAAAGTTCTTGAGCTTTGAGGAGAGGAGGATCACAAGGAGTAAAATAGAGGGACTGGAAGAGAAAAGGAAAGGCCACAGTGGGTTAGCATGGAGAGAAACGTGACCAGATTGGCATGCATGGGATAAAACAGCCCAGATTAAGAACATTAGCAAGTATTTTGAGATTATGGATGGGATGTAGCCCACATAGAAATTATTAGAGCAGATGACACGGGACGGGGGTTTAGGCACTAAAGCTAGCCTAGAAAGCCATATCTGCCATGCCCCAGTTGATGTAAGGCTAGTCTAAAATCTATCAGGTGTCTGTATCTTTATTGATTGTGATATCCGGTTAAATAATACCGCCATAAAAGGAGGCAGTGAGAGCCTCAGGACCATTGAAACTACTTAAGCTTTCAAGGGCTGATATGCTCAGATTGAGTGAAGGAGGTCTGGAAAGAGGAAGAAGATAAAACCACACTGAGGGCATCTCACTCTAATGGCCTAAGACAAAGATGATAGGGTCTAAGCTAGGGTGAGATGGTTCAGGTTGCAAAAGAACATGGTGGCGAGACTGAGCAAGCTACCGCAAAGGGCATTTTTGTTTGACTGATCTGTAAGACAACCCACATCATGGATCTTGAGGCAGTGACATGTTTAACATTTGGGGTCAGCTCTCTGCTGCCTTTTATTGATATGATAAAATACCATGCAACTTGTAAAAGAAAGCATTTCATTGGACTTAGAGTTCTGAAGGGTTAGAATCCATCATTTCCATCATTTCAAAGTAAAACATGGCAGCAGGAACAGCTGAGAGCTTACATCTCAATCCATAAGGAGGCAGAGAGCCCAGAGGGAAAGGCACAGGTCTTTTAAAATCTCAAAGCCTGCTCCTAGTGACACACCACTTTCATTATGACCAAACATCCTAATCTTTCCCAAGTGGTTCTACCAACTGAGAACAAAGTAATGGAGTCAACAGAGGCAGGATGTTAGGCCAGAGTTACAGGGAGGAGAGATCACTGAGGTCACCCAGGGCAAGAGAAAGATGGAGAACCAGCCAACAGCTTTGAACTATCCTCTAGTCTTTCATCTGGGCCTCATCTTGGCTCCATCTAGCCAGATGCAAACTGGCCAGACATCTGGAGGATATAGGTCTTTACGGCACAGCAGAGCATCAGGGCATTAGGAATTGATCTGAAAAAAAAAAACAGGTAAATGACATATTCCTTTATCACAGTGCTTCTCTGGGATACCATTATATGACTCACCCTGACTTCAGAGATGTTAACACCTGAAAAGGCTGTCATCCCAGAAGGATGAAATGTTGTATACATATGGAAATAGAATCGGATGGTGCAGTGTTTCAAAGTGTAATCATTTTCCCAAGATATTGCATATCATGAAGTTTGTCTAATCCTGATTCCATAGAAACACTAGCCTCCTGAGAGCAGCAATGGACTTCCAGGTGTGTAAATGTGTATCTCTGTGGGTTCCTAATTGTCCTCTTTTTCCTGCTTCTCTATGCCTGATACATATATCAGGTATGCCAGGGTCAGCCATTCCTTCATGTACATCATGTCATCCTGAACAGAAACCAAAGTTATTACTTTACTCATTGATACTGTCCCACGTTCTGCACTGTATTTCCCTCTTTTATGTATAAATGCATGCTGTGCCACAAGAGAAAACAGAGGAAGAGAAAATACAGGGTGAAGAAATCTCAGATTAGGAAGAAAACAGAGCACACCCAACTCACTCTATGCTTCCAGGACAAGTGATAGAGGTGTAATACATGCACCCTGTGGCTGATAAGCCCTGCAAAGAGTGGCCAGAGACATCCCTGTTCCTCACTGGCAGTTCTCACCTTCAGGCTATTAGGAGACATCACTACTGGGCAAGTGTTCCGGTGGCCATACCCTGTGATTGGCAACCATTCAGACAAGGTACAAATTAGGCTTTGTTCTGACCAGTCTCGAGTGGAGCTGGCCCTGGCCACTCCTCCTGAAGAAAAGCAAGCAGCTAGGGACCCTTTCACAGTTGCTATGAGACTGAGTACCTGGGAATATTGCTGGTCAGCAACGGGCACTGATCCAGCTCCTCTAACTCAAGGAAAAAAATGTCCAACATTATAGAATCCCTCTCTTCCCTAGGACTTAAAATTGAAGTTCTGATTAAAAGGCTGGTCTCAACTTGTGCCCAGTGTCCATAAATCCTCTGCTGGCCTTGAACCCTTAGCCAAGATCATTTCCTATCTCTGGAACCCTCCCTCACTTCATAATCCCTCAGAATTCCCCACGTTCCAAGGCATCTCATTGAATTGTTTCATTCATGCCTTTGTCTATCCACAAAGTTGACAGTTCAGATGCTGGGGCATCATCAGGAATTAAGAAATCAGCCCTGCTCCTACTCAGAGCTTGCTGTCTGGTGGGCCAATTAGGCTTAAAAAAATGTCTGAACTCTCCCTGAGGCATGTTCAGGTTTAAGTTGGAGCACAACTGTGGGAGAATGAGATGCTTCATTTTAAATGTTATTGAGGATGTGAGTGTTGGGAGGCTTCTCTTCCCAATGGTTGGAATCTAGAATAGAGTCAGTGGAGGGGTGATGGACCCAGGGTCCTGCAAGAGCAGAAGTGGGGCCTGTTAGCAAAAGGGAACACCTGGCTCTGTCCCAAGGTCAGTGTCAAGTGTAGCAGAAAGGATGCATGGTTCTGGAGGGCCCTGCCCAGACTGGAAACCCTGTCACCAGCCATCATTTCCACCAACCTTTGCTCCAGCTTCACTCACAGTCTGCCTTGTGCTCTTACACAGAATGAACATCTAATACTTTAATCTCTCATCTTGTTAGTTTCTCTATCAAAACTCAGATCATCTTGAGGACAAAGCACTGTCATTCAAATAGACAACCGTCACTGAAGCATATGCTCCAAGCACTCTGCTAAACCCAGAAGGAGGGAGAAAGGGGAATTATGAAACAGACACAGCCTTGGTGAGGTTAAGTTTAGGAAATGATATCCTAGCCTGAACAGCTCCTGAGGCAAAAAGCATTTACCAGTAAAAATAAGTTACGTATTTATTTAATTAAGACTTTTAGCATTGCAAGGAATCCTATTACTGATGAATGACAATCAGCATTGTGCTCAGAGTTTTTGTCATGTAAATGTTACATTTATACATCAGCTTTCACCTGTCAGCCAGTCACAACATTCTTTGGAGAGCTTTCCTTCTGTTTGCTTCCTGGCTATTGCTTTCAACCTGAAAACAGGACAAAGGAGAGTCCGTTCCAACTGGGACATCCTTTTAGTAGACATTCTGTGTTGTGATTTCAAAACCAATACTTCAACAATAAACCAGAACAAAATCCCCTTCAGAGAGTAGGATGGGTCTGACAATGCTTTCCCTGTGCTCCAAGACACCCAGGGCCAGCAGGTGCCTCTGACAAGACAATCACCATACAGAGCCACTTCAAAGGGATGGAGGCCTCTCTGTCAAGTCCCAGTCCTCACTTCCAAAGCACTCAAATTGTGCAGGAGGGGAACATAAAAAGGATACACTTTTGTTCTCAATAAGTAAAGAGTAGGGCTGGGAACACGATTAATGCATGCACACACACACACACACACACACACACACACACACGACAAAGTAAATGAACCTGTTACCTCATGAGAGGCTGCATACAACAGCAAGGCAAAAAGAAAAAGCTCCGAAGTCAGCAATCAGCATTCAAGCACTAGAAACATTGTTTACGGACTCACTGAAGATCTCCTACTGTTTCCTCAACCGCATCAAGATATGCACCTCACAGAGTTCATATAGGGTTGACATGAGCTGATGCATGTCATGCAGGTCCATAGGACAGTGCTCACAGTGTTAGCTCCAGAGCAAGTCGAATGCAACTCTTACACCTGTGACATCATGCTTCAGCCCTGGGCTCTAACTTACCACAGTCCTTCCAGAGTTCTCTTTATGAATGCTGACTATCTCCTAGGGAATACTCAGGATGTATTCTCCAGTAAACGAGTGCCCCTGTCTGCCTGATTTTTTTGTGAGACATCAAAGCCATTCTAGGTCATTCTACAATAAAACAAAGAGCTGTGAAGCCTTGTACTATTGACCCGAATGTTCTATATACTGACATGCTTCAGCTCATTCAAGCCATTCATTAGGGATAGCCATATGGAAGGTATGGAGGTCTTTGCTCCATCTGCCTTAAAAATAGGGTCAGAGACTCATAGCCAAAGTTGGTCAGAGTGCCAGAATCCTTATGGAAGAAGAGGGAGATAGAAAGACCTGGAGGGGACAGGAACTCCACAAGGAGAACAACAGAGCCAAAACACCTGGTCCCAGGGGGCCCTGCAGAGACTGATACTCGAACTAAGGACTATGCATGGAGAGGACCTAGACCCCCTGCTCAGAGGAAGCCCATTGGCTGCTCAGTTTCCAAGTGGAAGTACGGGGTACAGGGGCTGTCTCTGACATGAACTCAGTGACCAGCTCTTTGATCACCTCCCTCTGGGAGGTACAACTTTGCCAGGCCACAGAGTAAGATGATGCAGCCAGCTTTGATGAGACCTGATAGTTAGGGTCACATAGAAGGGGAGGAGGTCCACCCCTATCAGGGGACTATGGAAATGGCATACGGGGAGAAGAGAGCAAGGGGGTGGGACTGGGAGGAGACTAGGAGGGGGCTGCATCAGGGATACAAAGTGAATAAATATATAAGTAAATTTATTTTTTTTTAAAGATAAGTCCACAAGAAACCTTGCCAGTTGTGTTTTGTGTGCTGGAGCCCTGGGCTCCCAGGAAAGAGGGTTTCTCATCCTTTATTTTCTTCCATTCAGAGCCAAACCAAGTGTGAAGGCCATCACAGCACCTGGTTAGTTTCCACAGTAAGGTCCAGTTGGGATAGATAGCTATCCCAACCACCTGAAGAAACATTCAAATGATAGTATACACTTCACAGAGCAGAGGTAAACTATTATCACCAACCCACCTCTAAATCCCTAGGCCACAGGAGCTATGGACTTATGAAAGCTTCGAGACTGTCAGTTATAAGCAGATGACCAGCCTCTTATAGGCCATAGCTCTAGAACCTTGAACTTACTTTAAAGCAACTTCTTGGGCTAAGATTTACTATGCCCACTTTCAAGATATAAAATCTGTACACTTAAGGAAGCTAATCAGGAAGGAGGACTCTAGTTAAAATGTTTAATCCCCATTCAGAAAGGCAAAGAGGATGGACATTGGAGGAGGGAGAAAACATGGAACAGGACAGGAACTTACCACAGAGGGCCTCTGAAAGGCTCTACCCTGCAGGGTATCAAGGCAGATGTTGAGACTCATAGCCAAACTTTGGGCAGAGTACAGGGAATCTCATGAAAGAAGTGGGAGATAGTAAGACCTGGAGAGGACAGGAGCTCCACAAGGACAGTGACAGATCCTAAAAGTCTGGGCCCAGGGGTCTTTTCTGAAACTGACACTCCAGCCAAGGACCACTCATGGAGATGGCCTGGAAACCCTGCACAGAGGTAGCCTATGGCAGTTCAGTATCCAAGTGGCCTCCATAGCAATGAGGACAGGGACTGTCTCTGACATGAACTGATTGGACTGCTCTTTGATCACCACCACCCCCGAGGGGGGAGCAGCCTTACCAGGCCACAGAAGACAATGCAGCCACTCCTGATGAGACCTGATTGACTAGAATCAGAAGGAAGGGGATGAGGATCTCCCTTTTCAGTGGACTGGGAGAAAGGCATGGGTGGGGAAGAGAGAGGGTGGGATTGGGGGGAGGGAGGGATGTACAGAGAAAATACAAAGTGAATAAACTGCAATTGATAAAAAATAAATAAAATGCCTTAAAAGAAGATGAGAGCAGGAGTCTGTAGCAGCTTACAAGTGACATAACCAAGATCCAGACACAATCCACACACCATGCATCAGTCAACCAGAATTAAGAGAAGGTTTCAGATAATCAGACTCCGTACTCAGTTCCAGCAATTCCCTGTTTGCATATATTTTATGTGCTGATAACACTCTGAAAATAAAGTCATTTATCTGTCAAAAAAAACTAAATCCCTGTGAGCAAGCCATGATAGCGGGCTAAGCTGATGGGCTAATTCATATCAAGCTTTGCCTGCAACAATGGATCAGTGTATCTAGTCTTTCAGAGAAAGGGCAGAATTTTTATCAGTGAGGGTTTCGGTGCCTTGCCTGGAATATTTGAACGGCCATAGTAATTCAGACCTGTGAGAACTCGAGGCTCTGGGGAGAGGAGGGATTTCAGTTCTGTGCGGCTGTTCCATTCTGGCAAGAGAAACACTGAGGACAGAGCTAAGTGCTTAAACCAATTCACTTATAGGTGTCCTAAGAAAATACTGGAAATAGATACTCAAGAAATCTGGCTGTGATCAGGGGTGCCAACTGTGGCCCCAGATGCTTGGATTATGTGGGCTACAGTCATCAGGCCTAGTTCAACTCTTCTCACAGCTGAGGGGATCTTCATAACACAGACACAGTGGAAGGAACTGGGCAACCCTGTCCTCAAGGAGCCTTCCGAAGCCTGGATGTAGAGAAACAGTTTCTACTACCTCCGAGCACCCATTTCTACATCGGCTGCAGATCACTGCACGGTGTATTTGCTCCAGCAAAGTCTTCCAGGCCCAGATGGTATGAAGGCGGGTTCTAAGTCCTGCACATGAGCACTGAGGGTTCCCAGAAGTCATATACAGACCTCCAAATGTCCCACAGAGTCTCATAGCTGCCAAGCAAGTCTGGGTGAATGTCTGAAGGCACTGGGTGTTCCTGTCTTTGATGGCTTTGCCTCGTGGGATTCAGAGGGTTACAGCGAGGACACTTTTCTGAAATGGTTTCCTTGCTCAGCCCCTCCTGGTCTGGGTTCTCTCAAAAGCAGGCCCTGAGACTAGGCTCCCATATAGGTGTTGAGGGGTGCTCTCAGAGATGATGAGAAGGGGAGTACAACAGTGATAAAGGAAGAGAAGGAAGCCAGCTACCTGCCACCACTGGCATCTGCAACCCTGGGTCTCTCAGATGTGCTCTACCTTCAGGGAAAGGGAGTAGGGTGTTAGGTGGGTAGGAATATGCCAACTTTGGCAGCCACTGATAAAGACAGGTCCTGGGAGTACAAATTTCCTAGAACTTGTGATCTTCCATGCCTGCAAGTAGAGGATGTCAGTGACCAGGGAGAACCCCACAAGCAAAATGCTTGAATCTGTTTGAAGTCGGGCTGCAGACACAAACAGAGGAGATGTGGTCAGGCACTATAGGAACTGTTACAGCCACCCTCTGTGGAGAAATGGAGAGACCTTGCTGTCTTCATACATGTGCCCCTTACAGAACAGAGGTGTCATTTTCTCCAGACACACACACCTTACATCTGCCTTTAGCTTCCAGCTACCTGTATCTCATTGAACCTGGTGAAAACCCATTCCTCAGAGGAAGTCAAGACAAATGTACAGCATATCCTGAAGCTCCCTTCCTCTGTAAACTTCCAGTTTCTAAGCCACTGAGGGCAGGCTCTCCCTAACTCAACACCACACCACTCTCCCAGCTCAGCACAGTATGGAGCGATGATAGGGCCAACCATTCCTCAGCTGGATACACCTGAAGTAGGAGGCCATTTCCAACCAGTCTTGTGGTCACCTTGTGGGATAGGGAGGTACAGAAACACTCAGAGTTACATGAAAAATAGAAAATCCTAGGACCCCGCAAAACTACCACAGTCCAGGCCTGCCCAAATGAGATTCTGACCTTAACTGTTGCCTAAAACCGCCATAGCCATATTGAGAGCTTAGTGTCTGCTTTGAGCATCTTCTGTTGGAAAGTGGCCTGCATATATGCCGACATTCCAAAGAGATGCTAAAATAACACACGCTAACCATCTGTCTTACTTCTCAAAATTGTTGTTTGATGCACTTTTGTCTGGCTATCAGGTATTTCATAATCCCTCACTTTTGCTGTCATGAATCTGTGTGTGTGTGTGTGTGTGTGTGTGTGTGTGTGTGTGTGTGTGTGTTTAGGTCGTTCAACTATTTCTGGAGCACCCAGAGGTAAACACTTCAGAAAATTACGGAAATTTCCCCTTTCTAAATATACTCCAAGACTTCAAGAAGGAACCGATGTGGCAGATTTGGGTTGGGAGAGCAGCCTCAGAAGGAAGTATTTAGTAAGTCAAGTCAGGAGGGTGGGTGTGAGAACCCCTCCCACCAAGCTTTCTCCTTATTACACACAGGCTGTGCCTGTGCAGGAGCTTCCAGGAAAGCCATCTTTAAATTCACAGCTCATCATCTATCATAATTGAAAATATGGCGACGCATAAGAAATGATGTTGACTTTGGAATCAGTATGTCAACCAGGTCTTTTCATTTCAAAAATACATACATCTCTCGGTGGCCCAAAGTTACTCTTAGGCTAAAATTTTTATAAACTCAACTCCAAGTCAAATATTACAGAGCTACCAAATGTCACCAAACCACTTAATAAGAGAATTGCTATCCCCCATTAAATCAAACCGTCAAACTGCATTTTCATCTCTAAGTTGCTGAATCTCTCGTTGGTAATATAGTCTCCTCCTTAGCAACACAACTACCTTATAAGGAAGGAAGAAGGAAGCTTTAATCCTAGCACTCTGGAGACTGAGGTAGGCAGATCTCTATGAGTTGCTAGCCAAGGCTACATAGTGAGACCCTGTCTCAAACAAACAAAACAAACAAACAAACAAACAAACAAAATGAAATCAGGGGAGGGGGGAATAAACCCAGACATAGGGATTTAAAAGCAGAACAAAATCAAAATCTTCCTTCCTCTACATTATCAATGAAAGCATGGAGAAGAACCTTTTCATCAACAGAACAACGTTTCATTCCTGGACTATCAGTGTTGACCGTATGTCCAGCCAGTCATTTGAGTCTACCATTCCATGTTTTCGTTGAGCTCCTCCTCCTTCCCAATGGATGCCAACCACCTAAGATGTATCCCAGGTAGGTTCACAGCTTCCCATTGACTTCTGATTGCAGACTTAGTCCAGATCATTTAAAAATTTTAGCCTCATATCTGAATCAAAGGAGTCACCTACTCTACAGGAGTGAGGCATGCCATGACCCACTGGCCCCGCTTCCACGTATCAAGGACCGAAGGAGAGAAGCAGGGGTCTCCACATTGAACCAGGCAAAGAAATGTTCTCTGCATTGCATTGTTGGTCTAAATGATGTTCTAGTGGGTGCTTGCTTGGGCTCTACCACCAAGGTGTCCCAAGTAGGACTTAGAGGCAGCTACCCCACCCCAGAGTAAATACTACCTATGGAATGAACAGCCCTTGCAAATCTGCATTACTGAAAAGGGAACTGCAAATGGCTTCACTACGGAAAGCTTCCAAATTTCCCAGTCCATCTTTCACCTCTTATTTAGCTTTGGGGAAGAGATGAGCCTCATGAAGAACTCACAAAGGCCCCTGAGCCTGTGAGCATCCTGAGCCCTGTGAACTTTAGGAGTTTACCTTCTCCTTCTATGAGGGCAATGCTCATAGACCTCATCCCGTAAGGAACCTTAGTGAGTGATCACAGCTGCTCTTATTCAGTCTGAGTCTGGACCACGACGAAGCTACACAACATCTGGTAATGTCAACCCGTTTCACCTGGCTACCAGTGGGTAGAATTCCCCACCTTCCCACTGACAGTCCCCAGATAGGATATATTTACAAAAGTTGTGTGTATCGTAAGTCAATTTCAATTCGTGAGCATGCGTGAAATCCATTTTTTGGTATCTGGGGGAGAAGTGGGAGGGAAGCGGTGGGCACCTATGCCTGAACATCTCCACCTGAGCTTTACCATTCTCTTTTGGTGACCAACCACACCACAGCAGGTCAGCTAGATGTTCTTTGTATAGCTCTGACAGAGCCTGCGTCTTCGGTCCTAAGGACTGAGGCCAGCATGCAGCTTGTCTTGTTCAGCGTGTTCACCATAAACATTTCCCCAGCTGTGAAAGGCTTGTCACCGCCTTCCACCTCACAAGGTCATTAGCACCCGGATGCTAGACACCTGGACGTGGTGGTGGCTATTGAATTCACAGTGACTCGCATCGAATCTCATGGCTGCTGGAACTCACAGCAAGCACCCACTGCAAGCATCTGCTACTTCATTCCTTCCTTTAGAACATGTAGGCCAAAGCATCTGCACACCAGAGAGAGAGAGACAGAGAGATACTCTCGGTTCTAAGGTCCTTTTTGCCTACTTCCTGTTACACACTCTAAAACTAGTAAAGCCTGCCTGATTCATGTTCCAGCCTTGATATCTCAAGGGTGATGCTGTTCCTATTTGAACCAGAGTTGTGGGAAGAGAGGTAGCCTGGGTGAGCCCAGAGCTAGCACACATGCAGAATGATGGTATTATCCAAAGAACAACACTTAGCCCTAGGAGAAAGGGAATTTCAGGGGCAAAATCATGGCTGGCAGGAGCCTACCCTCCTCTGCAAGCTACATATCCTAACCCACACCTCTAGCTACTGTCCTCTAGGAGAGATCCCTCCTAATGCCAGCCTCAGAAGTTCTAGGCTTTGGTTTGATTGAACAAAGCAGTATTTCCCTGTGTGCAAAGTCATGTATGAATGCTCAGACTTGAACCAGCATTTCCTTAGGTCCCGAAGTAAATGTTCTGACTTCAGAGAGATTCCCATTTGTGCATTTCTGGAAAGCTCAGCGAGAAATCAGCACCACCCTCAGCTTCCCGATGCTCCAACTGTGGCCTTCGAAATACACAGGCCTCACTGCCAAGTGGCCGTCCCACCTTAATTGATAGCAAAGCTTTTCCAATTAAGAACGGCAGCCTCCCGTCGGTGTGCGAGTGCATCCAATATTACAAATTGCAAATCGTTTCGAACGATCTGTTTGGAAAGCTGGCGTGCTTTATCCACTTAGGATTTGTACAGTGGGGATGAACAGAATGCTGATGGGGACAAGGAGGACCCAAGGGCTGACTGGGAGAACATCAGATATGCAGCAGTTGTTCGCTACAACTCAATTCTCACCAGTGTGCGCCAATGTTCTTCTGTAGTCTATGGTGTCCTGTGCAACAGAGAGCAAGGTGGGGCTCAGGAGGCCGTGACTTCAAGGATGGTGAATTTACCAAAGACAGTGAAGTTCACACACAAGTGACGGATGCTGAGGACTAGGCTTCTACAGACCGCTGTGCTGAGGAGGAAGTGCTAAGCTACCCCGGAAGCCAAGCCCTGTGTCTCAAACGCCTTGGTCCAGAAAAGAAGAAACACAATGGTGTCTGTTATTTGCCCACAGCCACAGAAACTTCTAAGACAAGATTTTCTTCTATCGGGACCAGACTCTGAAGCACGCTCAAGACCCACCACAGCTGACATTCAGCATGAGCAAGAGCCTTCTTCCTAAGGACAGGCGGCTGGCTACTGTTGACCTAGTTTAAATAATAGAAGAAGTGTTCCACAGGCCCTGGGATGGGTCCCAGTTTTGGGCCACAGAAGCTGCTATTATTTGAGCATGGTTTAAATACAGCAGACATCTGCCTGCCTCAAATGTCCACCTCTACTGCCCCAGATAGTTTGTCATGCAACTAGAGTGCTACCATGTGAAGAGTAGATCCCAAACACAGCAAGATGAGAGCAGGGATCATGTGCCATTACCACTTGTCAAGGTCAGAGATGTTCCCTTCCCGAGGAGTTGATGAAGTAGAGAATGAGGATGCCAACGTCCCGCAGACCTACGTCCAGAGCAGTGGAAGCTTCAAACTTCCCATGCAATCGGGATTCATACCAGGTAATGTGGCTTAAAGACAATGCTCATCACGAACCTGTCTTTGGTAAGATTATAAAGCTTTCATAGTGAGGATTCTAGTCATTACTGGTGGTGTGTTAGGGAGCGGCTTCAAGGAAACAGCCAGAAGCAACCCTTGGTGCTGCCAAGGATAAAGAGAGAGTAAGATATTCTGGAGTGTTCCGTGCAGGCAGATTTGTTGCAGGACAGGGAGGATGGGACAGGAGACATACTCAATGGTGAGGCAGTAAGTGTGCAGCCTATGACACACTTCAGGGACAAAATGGTGAGACCTGGGTTTCCTAAAAGGACAGCTACACCTTCAAAGAAAGATTATTGGCCACTCCCTGGTTCTCATTCGCCTCCTAAGGAGAATTATTCTGGGGTGGGGAAGGGGGCTACAGTTAAACTAATGGAAAATTGGAGTGGGAATGAAGCAGGAGATTGTTCAAAGGGGAAAAGATCAATGTATAATTAAAAAAAAAAACATTTTCACTGCTTCTAATTAAAAAAAAAAGAGCATATATCATTGAAATATCTGTAGAGGAATTTTAATTCAGAACATGGCTATTCTGGCAAGAGATCACATCCAAAGACCTTCTAGGTCTGGAATACAGACACGCCTATAATCCCATGACACAAAGGCAAGCAGATCTCTGAGTATGAGGCCAGCCTGGCAAAGAGAAAGTTTCAGGTTAAAAAAAAAAAAGTAGGCCCTGTTTGTTGCAACACTTAAGAGACAGAGGCATACAGATCTCTGAGTTCTAGCCATTTCTGCTCAGGCGGTTCAGTTGAGTTGGTGAGTTGAAAGGCAGTGAGTTGAGTTTGTAGCAATTCAGCTTGTGGAATTCAGAGGCAGTTTTTACCGGGAGAGTTTTATAGGGACAGCTAGAAGAGAGAACAAGCTAGACACAGGTGAAGACAGAACAAGCCTGAAAATGAGAAGGAGCCAGAAGATTTAGAACATATGGCCAAAGTCTGTATGAGGACAAGCAGAGTAATTCAGTGAGAAACCAAGAGACAAGCCAGATGGAATCAGTCAGGTTGGAGAGGAGTTTGAGCCAGAATAGCTGAACTGAAACAGCCATCCAGAGTTCAGGAAGAACTAGAAAGGGGGAGCATATTCAGCAGTAAGTCTCAGAGGCTGAAAGCTTTCTAGGCCTAGGTTAGATTGTACAAAGGCTAGAAGCTTCCGGGACTAGGCCTAGGTTAGCAGATGGAAGGCAATAAGCTTCCAAGATAAGAATTACATCAGGCAAATAAGAGTTACGTTTACAATTATCTTAAATATAATTTTAAAATTAGTAATCAAAAAATGGCCATCCTGAGATTGCTGCTGATGCTGCAATAAAGCATACATAATTGGTTTTCCTTTGGTAAAAGAAACAGTATGAACAATAAAAAGGAAGCCAGAAGAACGCGGCAGGCCTTGGTTGTAGCATTCTTTCACTTTGACTATAAATGATCTTAGCCTCCTTTTCCATTCTAAATGAGAACTCACATTCCCACAAACAAAAATAACAAAAAGAAGATGCAAAGAAAACTCTGAAAATGCCATGTACTGCAAATGCAGCATTTGCTCCTTCTCTAGCAGCCTGAGAGTTTCCTGAGAAGTAGCTTGGTTTTCAGCTCTTGGCTATGCATCCTAATTTGCCATCGTCTCTCCCAGATGGTGGTATAGGGAGGGAAGCTGGGGCCATTCTGAGGCAGAGAGAGATGAAGTAAGAACCTGGGACTGTGCAGGCTTCATCTTTCCCTGCATGGTGGGTGAAAGGACCAGATTCAGTGATGTTTCCAACTTCAGATGCATGAAAAAGAATCCACACTCCACACTCCAAAATTGCTCCCTCCACCTTTAATTTCATATCTAGTCATCAGTGATTCATCCCTTTAGGTCAGCCATTCCCTTAGTAGGTTGGGCACCACTAGTTACAAAGATGAGACTTATTGCATTCCAAAGGGGCCAGATTTGTGGTATGTAGTCTAAACCCATCCCTAAAAAAAAGTGCTTTTTAGGTCTGAGAACTTGAGGGGAACAAAAAGAGTTGGAGAAATGAACTGCTACCAAACCCATATGTACTCAAGCTGGGGAGATGCTTAGTCTCACCCATGAATATTCATAAGTTTCTAAACCACAAGACCATCTCTTCCCTCCCTTTCCCCATGAGCATTCCTGTCTTCAGGAGCCTCTGCAATGACGGAAAGACTCCCAAACACCATGATCCCCTGTGGAAGATAGGGTAATCCTAGTGGCAAGCTCCAAGACCCAGCTATCCACTCAGTACACATGCCCTAAGAAACAGGTATGTGAGCTCCATGGGTAGCGGATCCTCCTCTTCATCCTAGCAGATGAAGGAATAGAAGTCTTGCCCCTCCCCCGGCCCAAGTGAAGGAGAAACCTGGAGCATGAAGTTTAAGCCTGGCCCCCACCTCCATCTGAACCTTGCTTTCCCTCCACTTATCTCTCAAAGTCTTGATGAAGATTCCGTCCTTTAAACCCAGATGGTCAAGTACAGGAATTGGAATAAAGTCAGCAGCCTTTCCCAAAGAAGACCACCCACCCTCTGGATGCTCAGGTAAGGCCCACAGATGCATCTGTCTGCACCCATTTGAACAGACCCTGTCCCTCACCAAACCTAGAGCTGATGGGGTGTACCTTACTCAATAAACCAGAAGTTTCTTTGCAACATTTGGCCTGAGAATGAGGCAGAAGTGTCTCTGGCTGCAGATATAGGGTGTTAAGTGGATCCTGGCAGCAGGAGTGAGAAATCGTGAATACCTACCCATGTTCTCAAGCTATGGGAGTCCAGAGAGACTGCTGCTCCAAAGGAATCATAAATAACACATCCCAAGGCTGTAACTTCAATAGTTTTGAAGGGTTTCCTTTCTCCTCCCTTCCAACTTTGATATATATACTTACTTAACAAGGGTCTGGGGAGGGTTAATTGAATTAATATATGCAAAGTGCTTTAAGTTTGAAGAGGATACACAATATAAATGGAAGTGTCACTAAAAAGGTTAATCTAATTTACATCTAACACTTTCAGTTCATGGTGTTAATGAACTATATCCTTTTAGAGAGTGATTAATTTATAGAAATGTGATTATTTTTCCTAATGCTATATATGGGTCAGCTTCTCCTATTACTATATCTAACTTTATAGGAAAACTCAACATTTTATAAATTAAGATAATAAATCAAATGCTCCTGTAATGGTTTTAGTTCATTAATTACAAGAAGACATGCATTAGATTAACATTTATCTGTTTTAATTAATTTGGTGTGATGCAGTTATCCATGAAAATTGGAAAATGGACACACCAGCTTGACATAATATTAACAGGTTTTTTTTCCGTTATTTTGCTGAAAATTCTGGGCTTGGAACTGCTGTATTTAATGTATAACTATGGGGACTGCCAGCAGAGTGGCAAGTGCATCAAAGAACTGGGGAGGGACTCCTCACTAAATTCAAACTTCAGAAAATATAATTAACTGAGCCTATAAGACAAGATGAAGGGAGAAAAATCTAAAGCTTTGTTTAGGGGATTAGAGTCCCAAAGTCTCAAAACAAATCTCTTTAATATGATCACTTTGTTTTCTCAGCTACCTTATGCCTTCAAAGGACATAAAGAACTATCTATCTGGATACCTGGAACTTCTGAGGTAGCAGAAGTGGGTACCATGAATATCCCTCCTGCCTACAGAAAACCAGATACCCAGGGGTTCTGAATCCAGAGACACCACCACCCCCAGTTCATTGGTGAATCCAGACCATGAGAACTGAAAACTGAGGCCTTTCTCAGACACCCCAAGGTGTGTGTTTTTCTACTTAGAATCAAATGAAGGCTGCCTATTTATTTAACAACATAATGAAACAGACATTGCGAAAAGAAAGTGTCAGAAGACTCAAAAAAAAAAAAAAAAGATGTGCTTTTATTTTTTAATTGACAATTTTCACATGATGATTTCATGCAATGACTCCACAGAAATAATTCAAATCTTCAGCCAGTTAAACATTCTCAGACGCGGCGTCTGCAGACTCCAAGGAGGCCTCTGCGAGGTCTGACTCCTTCACTCGTCTTAGTATGTGGTGGTTAGTGTCCTGACTCATCTGCACGGTTGGGTATTTTAAACCCCTGCAAAGCACAGGCTGTAATTCGGTAGAGGAAAGGCCGAGCCAAAATCAGGAAGTAGCCGGAGATGCATGGCTGAGTCTTGGAGGACTTTCAAGTGCTATGAGAGGCACGCTCTCGAATGCAGTGCTTACGGACAGTCTCAGTGGGCTGAGTGGTACATTTCCCTTCAGGGATCCACAGTCTTCTATGGAAACAGGAAGGTGGCATGCACGTTGAAGGGCAATAAACAACCAAACAAGGAGCAAGCGAACCTTGGGGTGGGGGGAGCTCCCTCCCTAGAGCAGATCATCAGGAGAACCAGGGCATTGCAGTAGAGCAGCATCCACGTCGGAAACTCTGGGGCTCTTGAAAGAAAAGCGCAGGTCCTGCCTAAGGACAGTTGCAGTATTCCCTTGGTAAGGAGGCCAGGAACCAGCCGGCTGCTTTTTCTGCTTGACGTGAGACACAGCGAGATGGGAGGGCTTCGGGAAAAGGGGGCAGGTCAGGTTCACGTCAAAGGAGGGCTGAGAGTGAAGCTTCCACTAAAACAGGCTCCCGCGGCAATTTTGGAGGATTTCTCAGGTAGAAAGGCATTACCTTTGGGTCCCATGGAGCCTCTCTGACCTAGCCTCAGGGCCTCCCCCAAGCTCACATCAAATCAAATCTGCTAAAGGAGGCTACCTGAGCCGAGAAACCATGTTGACCATACTATTGTGGGTTGGAAATTTCAGTCCTGCCACTTCTGTGAGATCTTGAACAAGTTCTATTCCTTCTTGGAGTTTCCAGTCCCTGCTCTCAATAAGCACACACTATTCTCTAGGCTCTGGTGCAAGCAATGGAATCACGGCTGTGTGAGCTTGCTCCTCCCTTTTGTCAGTCTATCAACCAAGGGCATTCCCTGTCCTGTACCCACACCTACCCAATTTCCCAGCTCCTCCTCATCCATCAAGACTCCTTTCATCCTCTCCATAAAGCTTCCCCTACTTCTCCTAGCCTTGGCAATTTTCTCCTTCCTTACCAAACTTTGAGGGTATCCATGCACAATCTGCCTCTAGTTTTGGAGTTGGTAATATCGTCTTAATTCCCCTCAGACAGGAGGATGGAGGCCAGAAACTGTGCTTTCTGATCAGGCTAACCAAAGGAGTCCACAGCATGTTGGGATAATTCTAACTCCCATCACAGGCATTTTCTTCCAACCTCTGCCCACTCCTGCCTCTGATCTGTCTTCCCCACAGCTGAGTCCTCGACTACACCCCAGTGTCAGTGGCTTCAGTTCAGCGGTTTCCAAGCCCTCCCCATGGTCCTTCCTTAAAACCTAATTTTCTGACAAAAACCATTTCCACAGGGTCCAATTAGGACTGGGCTAAGTAATAAAGAAGAAAACGATAATGAGTCTCAAGCTGTCTTTTGGTCATCCTAGTTTGGGTCACCCTCATCCGAGGAAATACAAATCATCTCGGATGCTGTGAACGTCACTGATGAAAAGGAACACTTACCTTCTGTCTAGAACAACAAGCCCAGAGGCAAGTAGCAACCTAGCTGATGATCTGTTTTCATAAGCCAAATCACACCGCACGAGTTCCTCCTCCAGGAACCAGAACCTCCCACACCCCTGGTGCGTGTACACGGGGATACAGTTGCTTATTTATATGTGTGTCCAACATACTGCCAAGCCTTACTCTCAGCTGGCTCTGCATTGAGTCTCAGGCTGGCCATTAGAGATGAAAGGTGTTTCCAAAGGCGTTTCTGGTTACACCACATGTGTGTATGTGCATGTATGTTTGTATGCATATGTGGTATTTGCTTGTGCAAGCACATCCTCATACAAGGAAAACCAAAAGGCCGAGAAACGGGGAGAACTGAGTTTGAGCTGATTAGACAAAGCTATTCTTTCAAAGAAGAAAAGGGAAGGTTCAGCAAGTGTTAGACACTATGACCAGGTGTTTTGAGGACTGATAAAGTTATTGTATATTCAGTGTCTTTTATACCACAGTCTGAGATAGAAGCTTTCTGAATACTATTCTAACAACCACCTTGCAGGACAGGGCTCTATATCCCCACTTTATAGATGTGGAAACCAAGGCTCAAAGGATCAATTCACTTGCTATATCAACTAATGAGGGAGTAATAAGGCCGAGATTCAAACTCAAGTTTCTCTGGGAGCTACACTCAAATTTCGCTTTACAGGACAGGAGAGGAAGGTAAAATGTCTACATCAAAAAAAATAGGGCACCACCCAAGATTGCATGCAGCCGCTGACACTAAGCCAGACATGGCTGGCTGCTCATCGCACAGTCGAGCCCAGGCTGAGCAATACAGAGGAGCCGTGAAGACACAGAGATCAGTCTGGAATCAGGCAAGGAAACATAGGCACATCTAATGCAGAAACATGACTTTCTGAGAAGGGCCTTTCCAGGAAAGTTCCTAGAGAAGACCATCCCCTCGTCCGACCACGCTTGGGTAATAATGAGAATCAAGCTGAGGAAGATCTTCTAAAAGCCTTATAAACCTCCGAAGACCAGAGGTGACTCAGGATACCTGCAGGTCAGAGTGTACTCTAGTTCAATGCTGAGAACTGTTGGGGCCTTTGCTTCTCAGCCGGAAAGGTAACTATGAAATCCTTAAGTGCCGAGTGCTACTTGCCCGAGATGATTACGGACAATCATCACGGCAGGAGGTCACATCACCCTTCAGGACGGGTGCTGCAATGTGAAATATTGCGCAGTAGTCAAAGGTGGTTTCGAGTCTGTGGATGAAAGAATGACACTGCTTCCTTCAGACAGAACTCTGGTTTCCACAGATACGAGTAGGTTCTGATTCCCACCTCATACCCAGGCCCGCATACATGCTCACTAGATGAGCCTCCAGTAACTGATTCTATACCCAAGGACTGGACTGAGTGACCCCTAAGCCTGAAGTCTGGCAAATAGAAAGACAATGTATACCGAGCCCTTGAAGTTGTGACCCTGCTAGCACTGTATTACATTTAACATAACCCTTCAGGAGAGTGTCTGGAGTCCATCATCTTTCTTTTTGATAAGTTGCACCTTTCTCTAGAATGGCTTCAAAGCGTTCTTCATAGAATGTGTGCAATAGATATAACCTGGTCTTTTCAAAGAATGCAGGAAAGGTTTGCTGTTTATGGCTATCCTAGGCAAAGGATGGTGAAGAGGCAGGTTTATCTGCCTGGGCACTGTATCATGTCTGCTATTGGAACGCAGTCACACTGAAAGCTCGGCATTCAGTGAAGACCCAACAGTTGTCAGAGATTAGCTTCCGGGTCCACTGCTGCAAGAAGCAAGAACGGTGGAGGCAGAACACGTCGCTCTTCTCTCTACCTGTAGACTTGGGAAGTGCACTGAGAAAGAAAGCTGTCTCTCTGTCCAGTCTCTCTCCCAGGCCCTTCTGAGTCTTCTCTTTTACGAAGATGGGAATCAAAATTATAGGGACTTTAAAAACAACAATGTCGGGGCAGGGTGTGTAACATAGAAATTATTCCTCAGGGATTATGTGGTTTAGGGATGCAAACTCCAAGTGCATTGAAATTAAGGAAGTATGCCCTGTAAATATCAAGGAAACTGTTATGATAAAGGCACATGTGACCAAATACTACTACTCTCAAAATAAATAAATGATAAATAGCAAGTGGTGCTCTTTGCTGCCCCCTAGTGGCTGGAAGGGGAAAGACAAGAGGAATTCACAGAGTCGCTCCCATTCTCACGGCCATTTGTAAACTTTCACCAATGGCTTGGCTTTAAACTTGTTCTAAGTGAAGAAAATAAAGAACGTAGGTATATACACGTGTATATATACATATGTCCACATAATATAGGTCAGTGGAAGCCTGCACTGTTATTGATTTACTTTCTCTCCCTGACCTCTGGCTTCCCATTCTCACCGAACTCGGCAACTGTTCCACAAATGGAATTCTCTTCCCAAATTACTTCTTTCGCTAGTCTTTACTTACTGCGGGCTCCCTGCCTTCTTGTAAATATGCCACATACTCTGCAAAAAAGTGATAGACATCCTCAAAAGAAAGAAATCTACTTGCCTATCAAAGCGCCCGTACTGGAAGGAGAGAGCAAGCTATTTACAGGGATGGTCGCTGTTTTTCACCCTTTTTTAAACCGGAACAATAGCACATCACATTGGTTTCTTCATACAGAGCCCCCTTTACCATGTCACTTTTTAAGACTTTTTTTTTTTTTTCTCTTTTCAAAGAAGAAACTCCTCATTGAGGCTTGGGGACGGGATGAATGTTAAAAGACACTTGTGCATATTTTTTTAAGATTATGTCACAAAAAATTAATAGATTTTAAAAAATGGAAATAACTCTCTCTCCAAATTTATCACTTGCAAATGACAGGAGAGGGAGAGGCAGTTCCCAGAGCCCAGACAAGGCAAATGTCCTGCTTCCCCAACTCCCCAGTCTCCAGAGAGCGCCTTCCTTTCTCTGCTAGCCTCTAAATCAGGCTGTCTCTAGTCGTCTTTTCCCAACAAGGACAAAACCTCCGTCCTCAAACTATTGCCAGGCAGGATTCCAAGAACCCCATATCCTCCCTCACCTTTACCTGGCGGAAACCAAAAGCACGCCAGCCCTCTGTCAACAGCGCGGAGAATCAACAAGTTACAGTTAAGCCGAGCGCTCCATCCTGAAATCAGCCACAGTCTCCCCGGAGCCCACCTCCATCCACCTCAACCCGGCTCCCGCAGATTGCCTCCTAACCTCCTCAGGCTACCTCAGGGCCTTCCGTTCCAGACCCGCCCTCCAGACGCCTGTTCCCCAACCTGCGCTCCACCCGGCGCTCCCAGGCAGCTGTCAAAGTCTGGGGCTCGCCGGCTCCTAGGCTCCCCTGGTAGCGCCAGCCAGCATCCAGGAGAATCTTGGAGGATTTGGAGAGGTCAAGATCAATTAGAAAGACTGAAGAGGAGCCCCGGACCTCCGGAGAAAAGCCGAAGGCCAGCGGCGGTGGGGACCATCGCAACCCGAGGTTCTTCCGGACTCTGAGCATCAGGAGGGCGTGCGTTCCCAGGGGAGCCAGAGCCCGCGCTGCGGAGCCTGCGGAGCGCCGGGGCGCGGGCAAGGTTCTCAGGTGCCTGCAAGTTCCCACAGCATCCGGGAGCACCAGTCCAGCTAGGCACACTCCTTTCGAGACGCCCCTGGCTTTTGCCCTTGGGGCAGGAGCAGACAGACACCTGCTTCTGCCACCTCCATGCACCCGCTGCAAAGCCCGTGCCCTGCCCTGCTGAGCCGAGCCCCGCGGCGCTCCCACCCCAGCACACACGCCCCCCAAAGTTCGCTGCACTACCCAGACCCTCTCCCTCTCCTCGGCGCCCGGACCCCGCCCAGAGGTTGGGCCGGAGAACCTCCTGGGGTCCAAAGCTTAGGGCGCCGCCGACTTCGGGGTACCGTGCGCTCAAGGAGCCGAAGCTGCGGCGACAAGGAAGGGTGGGTACCACGCGCGCACCTAAGTCGGCGAGTCTGTGTCCTCCAGCCCCCTGCCCCCCTCCCGAAGAGAAAGAAAACTTCCCCAGCACCCACCTTTCGCCGCGAGGAGGCGGCGCCGCCGGCTGTCCCCGCCGCCGCCGCCGCCGCCGCTGCCGCCGCCGCTCCCCACGCCCAGCGCCAGCAGGAGCGGCACCAGGCACAGCCTTCCCGGCAGCATCCTCTCGCCGCCGCCGAGCCGCCGCCGCCGCCGCCTACCGCCCTCGCCGGCCTCGCTCGCCGGTGCCCGCCGGTGCCCGCCGCGCCTCGCTCTCGCTGCCGGGTGCGCCGCCGCCGCTGCCGCCCTCACCCTCGGCCCCCCGCTGCACTCCGCCGGGCCGCTCGCTCGCTCTCTCGCTTGCTCGCTCGCCGGCAAAAGGCAGCACTCACTGGCGCGGACCCGGAGCGGCTCCGGCGCTCACCCCGGGACGGCCCGTGACGTCACGGAGGGAGGGGAGGTGGCTGGTTGCATATTCATGAGACGCGGACACTGGAGCGGGGTTGCGCGCTCCCCCCGCCTCGCCGCTCTGGCCCCCCACTTTGCTCCGCCCCCCCCCCCCCCCCCCCAAAGCCGAGCACTCGCGTGATCCGGCTCGGTCAGGCGCCGGCTCCCCGAGGACTCTAGCGGGAAGCTCCGAGGAGCCTTTAGGGCCTGGCGTCCCCCACGCACCCACCCACCCATGCAGCTCTCCAGACTGCCGCTGCGCGCGCTGAGGCGAGCTGCTCCACGAAGTGACAGCCCGCGGCCTGGGGATCTTCTGTAAAGATGCTGGCGACCCTACCCTGATGCGCCCTTTGAACCCACCTCCCTGCGGAGGGGCCAGGACGGTGTCTCTGCGGGCCCTGCCCTTGGCCGTGGTCTAGGGATGGACGCTCTGTGCCGCCTGGTCTGGGGAGGGCGCCAGGCGCTCGCTAGAGCTGCAAAGCGCCGGTGCCTCCAGGAGTTGTAGGGCAGAGATCGCCTAGGACCCGCAGAGCAATGCCCGGGCTCTGCGCCATCTCAGAGAAGCAGGGGCAGCCACCTCTCCAGACGGAGGGACCGGCTGAGTGTGAAAAGGCAACCTTCAGTCTCAAGTGGGAACCACAGTCAAACTTTCCCCTCCTCGGAAGTTGCCGCCTTTCTATTGTCACGGCCTCTGTAGGAGAATGGCATTTGATGTCATGCCTCCTAAAACCTCAGGCCAGGGAACACCATTCTCCCCCGGGAGGTGGGTTTATGTTCTTCTCCACATCCTCAACCACACTCGGGCTTCAAAAGCACCAAGAAGGTTCCAGCAAAATCAACTAACGGTCCCGAACAAATCCCTGGGTGTATCTCCATAGATACGCTGTTTCCTCGCCATGCAAGGGTCGGGTGAAAGTGGAGAAATGAGGTAAATAGAAAGACACAGAAACAAGCAAAATTATCCCTTCATTCCGTTCGTTCGAGGCGTTTCCTGAGCACTAAACAAATTGTAAATGCTGTGTTAGGCAGTGAAGGACTGAAGGACGCACAGTCTTGGTCCCTCTCTGAGAAGTCAAAGGGGATGAAAGCAGTTAAGAGTCGTTCCGCGTGTTATGGCCCTGCGCAGTCTTTAAGGTGTTCAATGTGAGCCTATACAAATCAATTAGCCAAGTGTCTATTTTGCAACACTGACTAAACAGCATCTCATAATTAATAAGTGTAGTTTAGAGCACTCAACCAAGCCATAAAATGCATTAAAAGCCTTCTGCTGTTCAGCCTCCCTGTGGGGTCCTGGCAGAGCACCCGGGGGACCCTGTGGTGTTGAAAGGAGACTTCAGCTGTGAACAGCTGAAAATCCTGGTGGCTGCAGGGGACCAGGGAGTCACCCCTCCCCCCCGCCGTGCCCTTCACCAGCAGGTCCCCTTTAGTCTATGAAGCAATACCTGTGCTATTGTCCTTTCCTACTGGAGGAAATGGGGGCATAGGGCCCTTCCCTTAGCCAAAGTAAAGAGGCTAGCAAGTGCCAGGCCCACATCAAGATTGGACCCTTCTCGGAATTTTAAAGTCATAATCCAGAAAGAATGGCCTGCGGTGGTGGATGGTGACTGTGCAAAGCCAGAGGAGCCAGCGAATGAGAGAATTGTAAAACCCACTAATTTCCTTTCACTTGTGCTCCATCCAATTCAGCCCACGTTTACTCGAGCAATAACTTCCTCACTGAGTAAACGCCGTCCCTCAAAGTCCTTATGCTAACTGTTGTTAAGAACCAACCGGCCCCAAAAATTTAACATGAAATTTCAAATTCGGACCAAAAAAAAATGAGAAGTAGAACACAGAACTAATTATAAAATATCCTCAAGCAGGCAATGACGGGGGGGGGGGGCAGCAGGGACAGAACACTTAACCAACAGGCACAACATGGCTCCCATCCATCTCTTCTCATGAAGGAGGATGAGAATACATTGCCAGATCAGGCGCTGCAGTGGCCTCTGTTTAGTCACGCCTCTCTGAAGCTGTTCCCTGTAGTGTCGCTCAGCTTCGCCACCTCTGAGCTTGGCTATCTCTGAGCTTGGCTGTGTGGTTTGCTTTAGCCTGAGCAGTAACGTGTTTGTTTTTTGTTTTGTTTTGTTTTGTTTTGTTTCATTTCGTTTTTCTCTTTCTTGGGCTTCTGCATAGCACAGAGCTAAGCTGTCCCAGCCAGCCAACGCCGCTCTAAAGTGGTCAGCACAAATGACCCACAGGTTAACCACAGACACATGAGCAAGCTCAGGTAAGATCAGCCAAGCCAGGCCCACATCAGAATGTCCAGCTGACAGTTAAGAAATATAAATGGTTGTTCCGTTAAGTCACTGTGTTTGGGAGTAAATTGATTAAGCAATACTATATCCACTGCATTGGGTCATTACAAAGAGTGGAAAACAAATATGAGATGCTCAATCCGCTGCATCTGGTCAATGTTTGACAAATGCAAAAATGTCTCCTTCTTCACCTACTTTCCGAGGCTCTCAAACCATGATTTGGCTTGCCTGGGTCAGGGAAAGACGAAATGACCTGGGTCAGAGTAAGTGAAAGTAAGAAATTTTATCTTAAAAATAGTCAGACCACAAGATCTTTGAGCCATGCCATTTCCACTGTGCTGTGCACCTCTGCTGGGCTACTCCAGATCGAGCAGAGCAGCAGCCAATGGATCCCATGCTCCCCGGGATAGCCTGGGTAAATGGGGGTGGCGTATCTCATGGGCCCTTTAATTTCTGCAACAGCGGTCACTATTTCCCATTGTGTTGTGACCAGATTTCTTCCTCCCAGAGTTTGAATATCTTATCAACATTCGCATAATCGAGCAGAATATCAATTCACATCTACCTAATTCCACATTCCATCTTTGGCCCCATATGTGATGGATTTGGGGAGAGGCACAGGGGACACATGAGCAACGAAAAATAGTTTCAGATCGGAAAAGGTAGCTTTGAGGTTTGACTTTTAAAATCATTATCCTTCATCACCTCTGAGTAATGACCATTTAAATAGCCAGTTATTACCAAAGTGGTGATACACATCTCCAAGTTTGTTAAGGCCACACTCCTTATCCTCGGCTCACTCTTGTTCATTTAAAAGCCTCCATCAAAATTTCACAGGGGGGGGGGAGGGAGGGGAGGTTGATGTAAGGCCTTGGCTGCTGGAAGCCTCAAGTCCAGGGCCCCACCTACAAGGCAATAATGAATCTCAGACAATTCATCTGGGTCAATAGTTTTAATAAATAAATAACTCCTCCATTCCAGAAAATAGAATCTAACAGGAACAGATCTCACATAAACACAGCATTTCTCTCCCATTTTCAACAGGGTCATTAATGCTTTGCCCAATTAAGCACCAAAACACAGCCCCTGAATAATTTAAGCTGAATAAATGAAGAAAATAAGTAAATTATATACCTACTTATGGAAACTAACTTTTTTAAAAAGAAAATTAAATGGGAACTTTATACATGGTCCACATTTAATTCAACCAAGAGTACTTAACTTTGAAGAAAAGGGTGGTATTCTGGCTGGTTTTGTATACAAATTTGTCACAAGCTAGAGTCACCAGCAAGGAAGGAGCCTCAGTTGAGGAAATGCCTCCATGAGATCCAGCTGTAAAGCATTTTCTTTCTCAGTTAGTGATGGGGGAGGACCCAGCCCATTGTGGGTAGTGCCATCCTTGGGCTTCTGGTCCTGGGTTCTATAAGAAAGCCAGTAGGCAGCACCCTCCATGGCCTCTGCATCAGCTCTTGCCTCCAGGATCCTGCCCTCCTTGAGTTCCTGTCCTGACTTTCTTTGGTGAAGTGTAAAACCCTTTCCTCCCCAGCTTGCTTTTAATGGTTATGGTGTTTTGTTGCAGCAATAGAAGCTCTAAGACAGGCAGAAAACTGATGTTCAAAAAACTAGAATTGGGTATGTCTCCCCCTACCCCATCTCTGCAGGTAAAACAGGGTCTCTGGGGCCCTCGAGCAACTAAGACTATCACTTAGTTTTCTACTTCACTCTCAAAATTTTGATACAGGGACAGATGCTGCTGCTGCAATAGAAATCTTTGTTTGTTTGTTTGGTTGGTTGGTTGGTTGGTTGGTTGGTTGGTTGGTTGGTTTGGTCGTTTTTGTGAGAGGAGGTAGAAACCTTGAGTAAATATGTAAAGAGAGAAGTCCTGAGTGAGTATATATTGTGGCTACGTACACAGCCATGTCAAAGGACCTAACACCTCAAACCCACGGGATTGCAAGCCTCCCCGTCACCACAAGCCTCCCCGTCACCACTGGGAAGGATGAGGATGAGTGGGAGGACAAAGCCAGTCCTCTGGTCTGAGAGTAACGTTGGCAGTTGTGTGAAGAGCCTAGCAACTGCAGCTTCCTCTTTCCAGATGTCTATACCCTTAGACTGCCCCCTACAGGCACGTGCCACAGGGACCAGCCAACTGCTGCCCTGTACGATACACAGCACACTGAGGTTCTAGGTTGTCAGGTACTCAGTGTCGCTCCATCAGAGCGCACACGGCCCACCTGACCCCACTTTTCTGCGTACGTGTCTGTCCTTTTTTCATTCCCCAGTCACCCCAGTCAGATCAAGAACCACTGGTTCCATTTTGGTTGGGCTTGTTTGCTTCTGGTTTTAAGTTCACGTGTTTCTTCCTGTTAGACAGAAGAAGTGCTTATTTGCTCATTGTCAATGCTGTTTGGACTTGGGTGTTTTATGCTTAGAAAGAATGCCCTGACCAAAGGAAAAAAAAGGAAAGAAAAAAAAAAAAAGAAATAGAAAAAGGAAAGCAGATGCCATTCATTACAATGAGACATTATTCCTAAACACTGCCTTACCCTCAGGGTAGTCTCTGCGAAAACATCCATAAAATTCAGTGATATTCTTCCACTGCGAGACAGAAATCTCTGTCTCCTTTCTTTGAATCTGAGCACTGACTTCAGCCTCAGTGACACTGTTTGACTTCTCTGTGCCAATCACAATAGCTTCTGCCTTGTTTGCTAAGGTGCTGATGTGTGAAGGTTGGCACTTCCATGTGGGAAGTCTAGCTTTCCACACGGAAGTTCTGAGACCACTGTGTGCGGGCACCGCAGGCCATGTGAGAAGGCTTCATGATGTGACATTGATGTTCTGACCTAAATCTGACATTTGAGTCATCCAAGAACCTCCAGATAATCTATTTGCTAGCTGTGAAGTCACCCAGTGCCCAGGATCCACCCCTACTCCAGACAATTATCTTCCTTGGGTACTGTGGAACGAAGTCAAGTTATTTCCACTAAGTCTTGACTCCTAGCCACAGAATTCAGGAGGACAGTTGTTAAAGATTATTTTATAAGATTATGTTTGTTTCTCAGTTTTTCTCTTAACCCAGCCATCACACAAATAATTGAGACTCTATTATATTATTTAAACAAGCTTCACAGCACAGTTGAGGAGAATTTAGGGGTCATTTAACCCTCTAAACTAATTCAGCTTCCTCCCAGTGTGCATCTCAGAGATACTTGCACTTTGTAGCTTTCTCTGTTCCAGCTCCTCTCCTGACGTCTCTTGGACCTCTGCCCCTAGGTCCTCTTCTTACTCCTCCTCCCCTGGCTGGCAGGAAGTCCAGCTCTATTCTCTCCCTTGCTCAGTGATTGGATGTGCACTGTTTTATTGGCATAACAGGGGACAATTGGGGAGCAGTGTTTACACAACATTGAGCCAGGAGATTCTCAGAACAAGAATTGCAACCAGATACGGGGGTTACAGAAATCAGCATTCGAATTACACAATAACCTTATGCCTACATAAAATGAAATGGCTGTATATGCCATTAAGGTATGGGGTGGTTTAATATGTATCAAGAATAACAAGGAAATAATTTTTCCCACAATAAAGACTGGTAGAAAGGCAAAGTGCTGGCTAAGTCAAGTATAAGTAGCCCCCTTGGTAGCTCAAATTTTGAGACTTGCAGAGGTAAAAGAATAGATTCAGTTTTTAAAAATGGAATGAGTGGATCTTAATAATAAGAAAGTAACCTCTAGACTCAGATAGGCTGAGGGAACCACAATTCAACTGTTTTCCTCTGGGTGTCTGCCTTGAAAGTTCCTTACCATTTGTACCTCAGTTTTTGTTTTTGTTTTTCTGCAAATGGAGCCCAAGGAAGCCTGGGTGCTTTCAGGGATGAATGAAAAACAACTAAATTTCTTTTTGGCCATACAGCAGGGGCACAGTAAATGCAACCATTGATAGATAGTTATGGTGGGCATCAGTGTTACAGAAGTTGCAGCTTATCCTGATTTTTACTTTAGCATGTGTTGTTTCTGTACAGGTAAAATGTAGATGGGTAGGGATGTACATGGAACCACACTAGTCCCAGCACCACTAGCATCCTTGCCAGCGTGGTCATGGAAGCAGCAGCCTGCACCACCTATCAGAGAACTTTGGGTGTATTGAGAGTACCAAAACCTAACCAACCTGTGATTCCAGAGCTCTGCTCCACCTAGGCATGTTAAAGGAAGTCATCCTTTATGTAGTAGGCAACAGTATACTTTACCTCATTGAACCCAGAAAAAGACTGAAAAGAGAGATTTCTTATTTCCATTAGACACCTAGGAAAACTAAGCTTAAAGGTATTAAGTGATTACACAGGGAGATTAAGGAACCTTCTTGTCCGAGGCCAATGAAGTCCTGAGTGAGTATGTATCGTTGACACCATCACTATCATGTCATTGACCCCCATGCCTCGATCCATGGCCATGGCAAGACCTTCCCCAGGTGAGGCTGAGGGAAATGGAGAGGTCTTCCCCTGGTCAGTACACGTGTGTCGATAATGTGGGCAGAGAGCATCAGCCACGGCTTCCTCCAGCATGATGACTACAGCCTGGGACTGATACCGTCCTTACCTAGGTTAGCTGACCTTCCTCCTCACTGAGGTGTACATAACAGAACACACCTCCTCATTCATCAGCATCTAACGAACCTGCCGAGCTTCTAGTCTGCTTGTGCTTCTCCTTCAGGGTGCACAAGCCATCCAATCACAGATTGGCTGCCCATGAGTCTGTCGTTTCTTCATTCCCAGTCAGGACAATCCCAAAGCCAGGCAGGTTGTGGCACTTTCTACAGATGAAGGAGCTGAAGTTTGAGTGAAGGTGCATCTAGCTTTAAATGTTTTACTAACCAAGTGAGGCAATGCTACCTCCCTCCCCACAGCTATACCTGTGGGGTTTGGATAGACACAAGGTAGGTACAAGTTCAAGTTTTGCAGGGCAATGATTATCAAGCCCCTTACAATCCCAGGCAGGCT
Source organism: Psammomys obesus (assembly GCF_907164565.1). Lineage (NCBI taxonomy): Eukaryota > Metazoa > Chordata > Mammalia > Rodentia > Muridae > Psammomys > Psammomys obesus. The sequence goes on from NW_026596120.1 coordinate 8,039,693, forward strand.
CTGTGCTTCCCTGGGGACATCCATTCCTTCTAATTTTCTTTTCTTTCTTTCTCATTCATTCATTCATTCATTCATTCATTTTTATTACAGTTTATTTACTTTGTATCCCAGCTGTAGCCCCCTCCCAATCCCACCCTCTCTCTGCTTTCTCCTCATATTCCCCTCCTCCAGTCAACTGATAGGGGAGGTCCTTCTTCCCTTCCATCTGACCCTAGCCTATCAGATCTCATCAGGACGGGCTGCAATGTCTTCCTGGTGTGACCTGGTAAGGCTGCCCCCCACCTCAGTGGGAGCCAGCCACTGAGTTCGTGTCAGAGACAGTCCCTATTCCCCTTACTAGGGTACCTACTTGGAGACTGAGCTGCCATGGTCTATATCTGCGCAGGGGTTCTAGGTTATCTCCATGCATGGTCCTTGTTTGGAGTATCAGTCTCAGAAAAGACCCCTGGGCCCAGATTTTTTAGTTCTGTTGCTCTCCTTGTGGAGCTCCTGTCCTCTCCATGTCTTTTTATCTCCCCCTTCTTTCATAAGATTTCCTGCACTCTGCCCAAAGTTTGGCTATGAGTCTCAGCCTCTGCTTCGGTACCCTGCTGGGTAGAGTCATTCAGAGTCCCTCTGTGGTAGGCTCCTGTCCTGTTCCCTGTTTTTTCACTTTTCTAATGTCTATCCTGTTTGTCTTTCTGAATGAGGATTTAGCATCTTACCCAGAGTCCTCCTTCTTGCTTAGCTTCTTTAGCATGTTTATCCTATATTATACGTTTAATATTCACTTACAAGTGAGTATATAACATAATGATCTTTTCTAGTTCCATCCATTTGCCTGCAAATTTCAAGAAATTCTTCCTCTACCCACAAGGGCTTGGAATGAGTCTCCTGTCAAAAGTTACCTTCTTACCACTTTCTCTCATGCATGACTTTCAAATAACCACAGGCTGCACCATTAAGATCCAGATCTTCTTGATTGCCAAGATATTCTCCAATCCCCCAAGGACCCCATTTATGCTTATAAGCAAAAAACAAAGTTTAGTGTTCATAATACAATGCTTTGGCCAGGCTGAGCTCCGTGTCCATTGATAACCTGACGCTGACTCCATTACAAGTATTCTCCACCCCACCCAGGCCAGTCTTTTCAGTGTTTACCAATGGAGACCAGTTACATCTTTGCCCACATTATGTCATCTACTGCCATGGCCTGGATTGTGAACCTCAAGTTGGTATGTTGAAGCCTTAATCCTCAGTACACCAAAAGGTGGCTGGCTTTGAAAACGGGCTCTTTAAAGAGGTAGGTAGGTGAGTAAGGCAAATGATCCAATTTGGCTGGACTCTTATAAGAAAAGTTATACTCACACATAACAGACAGAAGGCCCTGGGAAGACAAAGAAGGTTGCCACTCTCGAGCCAGAAAGGACTCACAAGTCAAGCCTGTAAAGACTTTGGTCTCAGATTCCTGGTGACCATCATGTGGCGAAGAGAATTGTTAATTCACATCGTTCTAATGCTTCGCTATGGCAGCCCTGCAAATGAACCGTATCTATAGCAGATCTATAGCAGATCTCTATACCAGATCTCTCTTTGCCCCCCCACCAAACCCGCTCTGCCCTTCCACTAATCAAAACCCCTGCTCGCTCCCCGTCACACCTCATACAAAAGATCTCTCCATCCAACAAAACCCTCCGGGCTCAGCTTCTGCCAGCTTCACCAGCCAGCCTCTCCTCATGACTGGCCTTTGGTCCTTTGAGCTTTCACACTTTTTTCTTAGCTTTAAACGACATCCCAGGATGGTATTTCCTTCATGGCACTGCATGGCATTTGAAGCTCATCATAAGTGACACCTGTCCAGAGGCCACTCGGGCACTCTGTGAGCATTCTCTCTTGGAAACATCTGAACCATTCCTTGTCAATCATTTTCTTTTGAGTTTACCCACTGTCACTTTCCACATTAGTTTCCAGTGTTGTCCTAGCAGGAAGCAGACTGGAAGAGAAGAGAGAATGTTCCCATCATTCCAGACTAGGAATTCTGTGCCTTTTGGTAAACGGGTGAATGAAAGAATGTTTTGCCTTTATTTTCTTCTCTATTACTCATTATTTTTACTATATTTCTAACCATCTGTTGCAAATCCACTTAAGTGGACATTGTCCTTATAAATGTCTAGAATTCCTATTTCTATGGAGCTTGAGTGCGATGCTGACAGATTCTCTCGTGGAGGCCGGTGAGCAGGAGGTGCTGGAGATGGCAGCGTTTTCGAGAAGCAGGCAGTGTGAGCAATGCTTTCATTTTCTGCCTAGAGAAACTGAAGCAAAAATGTTGCATTACTGGTTTGAGGTCACAGTCTGGGCTAGATTCTAGTTCTCTTGAGTCTCAATAGAAAGCAAAGTCATAAATACACAAACACTGATGCTTAGGATGCCTGGGGCAGACTGTGCTGGGAGTCAGGACTTGCTTTCTGCTCGTAAGGGAGTGAGGCCACAAACATATATTCTCTTCCCTAGCTCAGAGAAAGAGGCAGCCTGTGCCTTTTCTTCAGGCCCTGTCTGAGGATGACAAGCTGGCCTGCAAGAGTGCTCCAAGGAAACTATTTCACCTAAGTAATTTTAAAATTTTATGTCTTTCAATTTCTCAGTATTTAAGAATTTCTTTTCCAAGTTGGCATGGTTATGAGTAGTGAATCATGTGTCCAAAGGGGAGGCATATATTATATCACCTTCCCACAACGTTCTCCAACATCTGAGACTGTCAAAAGCAGTGTGGAGTGGATAGCACATGATAAATGGTAGGTAGTGCCAGTGGAAGAATTGAAAAAGATTGTAAAACTGATACCATACCTAAATGGCCATATGGGCTCCATTCCTGCTCTAGTCCACAAGTAACTTAACACTGGAAGCTAACATCATTGTCTAAGACACTCAACTTTTTCTTTCTTTCTTTCTTTCTTTTGTTTTCTTTCTTTCTTTCTTTCTTTCTTTCTTTCTTTCTTTCTTTCTTTCTTTCTTTCTTTCTTTCTTTCTTTCTTGAGGATTTAGGATTGAGAACAAATACTCTTAAATCAGACTACTAAAATCCAACCTAAATGCATTTCCTTCGAATTGATTTGAAGATTGATCTAATCCTGCAGCTTCCTAGAAGGAATGGTAGAATGGCATGCTTAAAAAGCAGCTACACAAACAATGCTGAAGAATGTTGAGGATTTACACAATATACTTCATATACAAAGACTGAGACTTCTTTTAAATCTTTTAAAGGAACTGATTAGATACTTATATTCTCAAAGTGTTTCAATGGGTCTGCAATTAATTAACTAAAAATCAAATTTTTGTTAAGGAGTATTTGTGATATAGTTTTTTTTTCAGATACTCAGTGCTAATTTACAGTTACCCGGCCTGTATAGAAGGAAACTTCAAGATAAACAGAGTTACCAACGATAATGTGTTAGGAAATCAGAAGAAGATCTAAAAAAGTCTAAAGATAATAGCTAAGATAATGTATGCTTTGAGTGACATGCATATACAATAGCAGCAAAATACTAGATAACAAGAGTGTGGAAAGTAGAATGGAGAGACCATGAATAAAATGTTCTAGCTTCCATGTATTGTTCAAAAGCACAGAACACTTGTCAACACTGTTCATGAAAATGTTCTTATAGAAAATTGTGAGATGGGGCCTGTGAGATGGCTCAGTAGGTAGAGGTGCTTGCTGCCAAGCCTGACGATATGAGATTGGTATCCAGCACTCACATGCTAGAAGAAGATAATAGTAGATTCTCAGGGCAGGTGTACCATAGTGTGGGTATCAGAGCATGCGAGGCAACACCCCCCCAGCACACAATAAATGAGTAAACAAACAAATACATGCTTGTTTTTAATTGAGAGTGGGGAGTTAACAAGGATGTGGAGAACGAATTGCTCAGCTTGCAAAAACTCACCAAGAAAAGGGACACAGAAGAAAGCCTCATCTAGTCAATAAATCAGTGATTCTCAACCTTCTTAATTCTGTGACCCTTCAATACCGTTGTTCATTTTGTGGTGAACCCCAACCATAAAATTATTTTGGATGCTATGTCATAACTAATTTTGCTACTGTTATGAGCCATAATGTAAATGTGTGTTTTTTCAATGGTCTTAGGTGACTCCTCCGAAAGGGTCCTTTGTGGCTCATGACCACATGTTGAGAACCACTGCAATGCATAATAGTAAAGGAATAGAGATAATACATATGGACACTAGAGAGATGGTTCAAAGGCAAGCAAGGGTGCTTGCTGCTCTTGGGGAACACCAGCATTTCCTTCTCAGTACCTGTATCAGGAGCTCACAAACCATCTGTAACTCTAGCTCCAAGGAAATCAATGCCCTCTTGTGGCCATCAAAGGCACCTGCACACACATACACATACATAAATAAAAATTAAAAAATACTTTTAAAAAAGCACACAGAGGGAAGATTGATTAGAAGAAAGTATGTTGAAGTGATTCACCCAAGCACACTATTGTTAAATAGAAAATATTAAGCTTGTGCACTAATAATAGAGATTAGAAACATTTTAATGGTGTCTTAATCTCTTTATAAGTGATACACTTATAACCTAAGGTACCCAGAAAAGTTGAAATTTATGTCAGAGTACATATTTATATGTGTATTTAATGTGTATCGTGTACACACATATATAGAAACACACACATACACATTCTAAGTGCTGCATTCCATTTTTAGATAAAATAGAATTCAAGGCAAAAAAAAGTATTATTACAAATTATGATTACTATATAGGTGTAAAATGTTCAATTTGTTGGGAAGGCAGCATAGTCCAATGCTTTCCATATACTTAATAACATAATCTCAAAATGTATAAAACAAAAGTACATCATCAGAAACCCAATTTAAAAACCATAAGTATCATTGTACTTTGCTTATTCAATCTGTGGGTCAAACCAATGCAATTTTGTAAGACTAGAGGAAATCCAAACATCACTCTTCTCATTTTTTCTCTAGGGATGAACTTAAACGCAGAAATTAACTCCTAACAGAAATACGACTTCATTGTCAAACACAAGTTGACTGTTTGCAAAGCAAGTCCCCAAGAAAAACCAAGGAATCATATATCATGTAGATATTAACACCATTTTACTGAAGCACAATAAAACAAAAGTTCTTTTAAATTATTGACACATTTTGGGATTGAGAGAGGGACGCTTATGAGTGGTGAATAATTCACACGGAGAGTAAAAACAAAAATAAAAAGCATTCAGAACTGAAAGATGGTAAAAACACAACCCAGAGGTGCTTACAGGGGGTGCTGAAGCATTAGTGAGAAATGATAACCCCAGCGTATCTCTGAAAAAAGAAGGGCTGCTGTTTCCCAGCTGCACATCTGACTTACAAAGTTGGAAAATGAACAGTAGTAGTTAAGATTATGTGATATTACTTAATGGCAGACAGAGAAATGAAGCACAGCAGAAAGCCAAGAAATAGAGGAGATACACATAGAATCATAATGTATGCTTAGATAGTATACACAGTACTCTGTTTGCATGTACGCCTACACAACGGAAGAGAACATCAGATCCCATTATAGATGGTTGTGAGCCACTATGTAGTTGCTGGGACTTGAGCCTAGGACCTTTGGAAGAGCAGCCAGTGTTCTTCACTGCTGAACTCTCCAGCCCTTGGGTAGAATTTCTTAAACAAGCCACAAAAATACACAAATTATTGGGGAAAATATCGATAGTTTCAGTACATTGAGATTAAGAGTTCATTTTGATACTAAAAATAAGGTGATATGTGACATCATTGGGTGAACATTGATTAATTAATTAATTAATCTGCAATTGTGACTGAGAGCTAGTCTGAGAATATATAAGGAATTCTAGGAATCCTTAAGGAAAAAAAAAACCAATTAGGAAAATAAGAAAAAGTTACTTTTAATCTATTAAAATCTAAATGGCAAATAAACACTAAAATTGGATGTTAAATATCATGGGTCATTAGGTAAATGGAAATTAAAAACACGAACATATCATTTCATACTTGCCAAATTGGAAAAGCTATAAAGGTTTAATAACAGTGTACGCTGGTGAGAATGAGGCACACTGGGAATATCCAGGCATGATTATTAAGAGTATATCCTGGTACCGCATTTAGAGAACATCACATAAATGCTCCTAAAGCTGTGTGAGCACTAGCAAATCAGTGTCACAGGACCGCTGTGACAGAGTACCAGAGACTGGTTGGTCAACAGAACTAGACATCTATTCCGACACAATGCTGGGGGCTGGGAATTCTAAGTCAAGGCGATGGTGGTACCATGCTCCCCATGAAGCCTTTAGGGGCATCTTTCTGGCCTCTTCACATTCTGGTAGCCCCAGATGTCTGTTGGCTTATGTGACAGTCTTGTCCAGTCTCTTCACCTTCATAAACTAGTTTTCTCCATCGAATGGTCTTCAACATGGCCAACTTATAAGAGCATCAGTTGTATTGAATTAGGAGCGCATCATACACTACTAACCTCATCTTAACAAACTACAAAATACACAGTGACAGTTTCCAAATAAGGTCACAGTGTGAGGTGCCACCTTTAGAGAAGAAAACATTGTGCCTGTAACATCAAGTTATGACATGTTTTATAAAAACAAACACATACCATTCAATGAACATTTCCCGTAGTTATCAGTTAGGAAAAAGTGCAAATGCCTTCAACAGAGGATGGGTTTGTGATAGCTTCATTCAAAGGAATATTATAAAACAGTTATGCCAAATATGAGAAGTTGCTGCTTCTCATATCAAACGGGGAAAAAAAAATCAAAGTCGTGATGACAAAGCCCAAGCCAGAAATTTCCACTTCTGGCAGTGTGATGGGCAGAAATTAACAAACTAGACAAAACAGAACAGTTTTAAATATCTGGCCGAGCTGAGACGACAAACAATGTTTCTGCAAGGCCCAGAATGAAGTGAAAGTGAGAGGCCAGAGAGGCACAAGAACACAAGTGCTGGTAATGGAAGAGATTTTGTACCCTGTGCCCCCTTTATTTCAACAGTTCTCAACCTGAAAGTCTAATTCTACCCTAGAGTAAGAGCTTGCCAAAGACACTGGATGATATTAAGAGCCCTCACAGACATGACAGTCTGTTTCAGACTTAGTCCTGGTTAGATGAAGAACCCTCTTCCTTGAACATCCATTTGTAAAGAGTCCTTCTGTGTGTTTCAGGGAGGTGTGGGTGTGTCTGTGCCTGTGTGTGAGGTTTTACACCTTGGTGAACACCTTTATTTCTGCCACCTGCCACTTCTACTACCTTGAGATTTTAGTTTTCTGCTTCAACTATTTTTCTTAGAATGCCCAAGAAATATCGATAAACACACACACACACACACACACACACACACACTTTGAATGGGCCTTAAAGGCCCAACACAGGTGCTGTCTGGGGTTAAACAAGCAGTATGAATTTTAAAGCTAGCTACACTGGTTCCTGACTAAGAACCAGCAGGAACAACAGGTCACAAAGCCATCAGATAGTGGAAGGTGGAGAGGTAAAGTCTAAACGATGAAAATGTATATGCTCAAAGAAATACAGGCTTGAAAAATCAGAAAACCAAACAAGGGGCCACTAACGAGTAACCAGAAAGATCACCAGAAATGAACACCTCGGCTGGGGAAATGGCTCAACTGGTACAGCTGTGCCTCACAAACCTGATGACCTGAGTTCAGATCCCCAGACTCCACATCACAAGCCAGGTTGCTGACTTGCCCTTAGAACAAGCCAGCAATGGCAAGATGGGAGGCAGAGACAGGAAGACAGCTGGGAACTTACTGGCTAGCTGGTCTAGCTCACTTGGTGAAGTTCTAGGCCAATGAGAAACCCTGTCTGAAACTAAAGGTGGAAGAATCCTGAAGAATACCGCCCAAGGTTATCTCTGCCTGCCTTACACACACACACACACACACACACACACACACACACACACACAGAGAGAGAGAGAGAGAGAGAGAGAGAGAGAGAGAGAGGGAGAGAGAGAGAGAGAGACCATTTATATTGCCCAATAAAGAACTTTAGACATAAAAATGTTTGTTGAAATAAAAAGCTCCAGATGGACAAATTAATCAGCAAATTTTATATAGCTGAGAAAAAAGGTTTTCTGTTAAAAAAAATAGAACCAAATAAATATAAGGACTCAGGCCAAGATGATAAGAATAAAAGGATATAAGAGTCAGAGTACACAAATGATGAAGAAAGAATCCTGTGTAAGTGGAATTCCAGAGCACAAGGGAAAAACAGCAGTACATAAAATATAAGAGCAGAGAATTTCTAAGAATGTTCTAGAAATGTTAAGAATCCCAGACTCAAGTTCCACTGTGATTTCATCAAGGAAATGAGTATAGAGGCTGATTATCAGGGAACTGGAATGAGAGTCAAGGAGAATAATCAGTCCTATAGACACAGCATCATGAGACACAACCAATATCTTTTGGGTTGGTTATAGTGCCCAAGGTAGAGTTTTCACCTTGCTGAGGGCTCACAGGCAGACAACACCGGAAAAAGCAAAACTTGCCTCAGCAGCTGGTGGAGAATGATGCAGACACGATGCTGTTGGGACCTGCTGGAATCTACCCTCCAGGATATACATAAAAGCTCCAATCAGAGAGCTATGAAGTCTTAGAACTCGGAAGGATCTAGGGGAAACTGCTGACTGATAGTGAAACCGTGGGCTGGAGTTACTGTTTCCTGTGGCTCAAGGCCAACCACGTGGACTAAAAATCAGGTGGAGTTGCTATAACCTTGTATAATTCGTGAAGTGCCCACTGCATCCACTGTAAAGGGAGATTTAGAAGGTGTAAGTACTAGGCAAGCGTAGTCTTAAAGTAACACTCAAATAGAAAACACAGAAAGAAAAGTGAACAAGTCCTTCCCACAGCAAAGTAACAAAGTGAACCAGACAACCTGGAGAACAGAAAACTAGAATAGAAAAGGCAGCTAATATCTAGAAAACATATAAACAACTTGAAAAAGTATACACCGAATCATCTAATCAATACGTAGGCAAATAAACTGAACAGTTCTCAAAATCAGGAAATCAACTGGATAATTAACACAGTGAGAAATGTTCAACACCATTTGCCATCAGAGAAATGCAAATTAAAGCTTAATCCCATCTGAGTCAGAGTGGTATGTGTGATCTATGCTGTATATAAATGTGTAAAGTCATATGTTTACAGATGACATGAAAGGAGAAATAAAATTGTTGGGGGGGGGAGGGGAGAAAGGTGATTAATGGGAGTTAGATAGGTGTGATGGGAAGGGAATCGGGACATGGAAGGAATGTGTTCAAAGTATATTATGAATGTTTGTGAAAGTGGCTTTATGATAAAAGAAAAGAAAAAGAGAAGTCAGTATATGTATATAGCTGTTTTATTCAGTTGTCAATATGAATGAAGTTATGTCAAATGGATTGAGTTAGAAATCATCATACTGAGTGCAATAAGGCAGACCCAGAAAGACATATTTCATGTTCTCTCCCATCTGCTGAATCTAGATTTTTAATTTAAAAAGAGACGCAAGATAGAAGGAGGAGAGAAGGGACCAGGCAGATAGAGAAACAAGAAAAGGCAAGGAATGAAGGGCATGGATGAGTGAGCCAAGCACATTGCCATCTTGTATGAAACATCATTATTTCTCTCTGTTAATTTTTAAAAGATGAGCAATGATATTAAGCTTTTTCTTTTAATTAAAAGCTACAACCGAGGGGCTGGAGAGATGGCTCAAAGCCTAAAAGCACATACTGAGAGGAGCTGTGTTTTGCTTCCAGCACTCATGTCAGGTGGCCCACAACTGTCTGTAACTCCATGTCCAGGGGATCTAACGCCCTATTCTGGTCTCCATGGGCAACTGCACTCACACCTGCACAAATTCACACGCAAACATAGTTAAAAATGCAAAATACAACTGAACCCTAAATTACAAAATTCAATGACATATATATACAAACTATTCTATATTATATATAATAAATACACTATATATTAACCAATTCAGTTATTACTAAATTAGAACTTAGAAAGTATAACCCTAATTCATGCCTGAGGAAATACTTTTAAATATGTATTTAATGGGTTAAGTATTCAACACAATAATTCAGAAAAGATCACTCTAATAACACTATAAACAAGTAAAATAAAAGAAATAAAGATTACAAAAGGAATCAGTGATAAAAAAAAAGGAAACAAAGGATTAATGACACTGAAAAGAGTGGTTTGAAAATATTGAATTAGGCAAAACTCTGGCACAATTAATCTATAACAAGGGAATAAAATACACATTAGCACTCCTACAAATGAATAGAAGTACAAAACCAAGTGTGCTAAAGATAATTAAAAGATAATAAGCAGGTTTTATGAATAATGTATGCTAATAAAATTTTAAACTGTGATGAAATAAATAAATCCTAAAAAAAAACCTGAAGATCATCTTCAAATGTTGAAATTATTTAGCCTACTTGGCAAACTTGGAAATCACTCTACCATAAAGGAAAGTAAGAAGAAATGGAAAATACCACATGTGCTATTTCCTTGGCACCTATGTCAATGAAAACAACGAACACACTTCTAAACCTGTGACACAACTGGAGCACGAGGGACATGGGAGCTCAGGCTGTAATTAGGTTGTAGAGTTATCCTGATGAGAAATGCCCGAGAACAGCATTTGGGACACACTTGTTAGTGAAACATTTTTAAAGATGAAAAGCAGCAATCTACAATTAAATCCTGGTGGTTCAAATACAAAGAGGTGTCTAGATGTAGTTGTGTCTCGATTGTTCAAGAAAATAGGCTTGTAGATGTAATCATGTCTGTACTTTCATGTATGTAAAAGACAGGAAAAAAAAGAGAGTTGGAAAAATAAAAGAAAAGTTTCAGGAGAAACAAAACAGGAAGTTTTGACAAGCCATATGTCTAAGGAAGTGTCCATCAAACTGGCCTTGACACTTGTCAGAAGAACTGGAAAGTATAATAGCAATTCAAACAAAATTTAGCAATATAAAATACATTCCATGCAAATATAATAAAACATTATTAAGAACGCTCTAACAATATAAGAATTGATCCAATGGTTTTAATACTTGAGCTAAGATAGAGAAAATTGAATGCTGTATTGAGCTTCCAGGGAGCTGATCATTCCAGTTTGACATAAAAATTTTTGAAGAACAGAAAAAAAAAAAAAAAAAAGAAAGAATAACCCCAAATTAAGTTTGAATTTTCACAGTCTTGATGACAAAATTTGACAAGGACAGTGGAGCAAAACCAAATTTCAGGGCCAGCTCACTCATGAACATAGTTGAACACCCCCCCTCCAAGCAATCAAGTTGACCTAAGGAAGTATTGAAAATTAGGACTTATTTCAGAAATGCAAAGTTCATTTAATTTTACAAAATAGAGTAGTATAATTCACTATATTAACATGTTTAAAGAAATACATAGAATGCTAATTTAAGAGATGCAGGAAAATCTCAGGAAACTACAGATAGATGGAAGATTTCTTATCCTTACATGATGTTATCATGTAACATGTTATCATGATAACTAGATGTTATTGCATAGAGGTATGTGTGTCTTCCGTATAAATTCATGGAATATATTATTCATTGTAGTTATTAATCTTGTATTAAGTGTCATTTTGAATTATAAAGGGTTGCAGGCTCTTCTTGTGTGACCTGGGCTAAGGAAAAGATGCTGTCCTTTGCATTTGGGCTCAGATTCATTCTGGAAGACTTAACTAATAAGCATGACTCAGAAAGAGAAAGAAGAGAAAGGTGTCAGGACTAGAAAGGAGTGGAAGGAGGAAAGGAGCATTAGAATCAGGAAGAGCCTGAGCAGGAGTAATGCAGGATCAAGTTGCCTAGACCCACCAAACCACAGGCAATTACAAACCAAAATATTCTTTAGTTGTAAGCATTAGAAATGTGAAATAAATAGGAGTACATAAATGAGATTTCTCCAGGAGACATTATAAAACATTATCAAAAATATATTTTAAATCAGCTAAAATAAATAGTTCTAAGTATTATTTGTTGTAAAGATGTAATTTCTTCAAAGCATACATGTGAATTCAATAGGATCCCAATCCGGACCAACAATGGCTTGTTGCTTGTTTTGTAGGCTTTCATAAACTGGTCTAAAATGTGCTCATAGTTAAAGAGAAGAAGAAAACAAGTTATTCTCATGCTAATATGTTAAGTATGTTTTCAAGAACTCATATAAAGCTGTGCTTGGTAGCCCAGGCTTGTAGCCTCATCTACTCAGGCGGCTGAGGGAGGGTGATAGCAAGTTCAAGGCCTGCCTAGTCTGCAGAGTGAGATCAAGGCCAGCCTGAATAACTTAGAGAGACACTATCTAAAGGAAAATAAAAGATGAGAGAGGGTAGCAGAAGATTTAGTAATGGTAATGATAATTTCTAATTAAAGTAAGGAAAGTTTTTTTTTAAAAAAAAATAAGGCCTACATGTAAAAGGAAAGTATCAATAGTTGTGAGTGCATTAAATTTAAATTCTGCGTGTTTATCTAGGAGCACAAGAAAAGTTAAAAGGGGAGCCACTGTTAGAAAAAGTTTGTGTGTAATATACATAAACGACTAAGGTCTATATTCATAAATGCTTGTAGACGCTCACTAACTTATAATGAGAAGAACCATTGGAATGTCTAAAATTGGGACTGTTTATATCAGACTTTATTTGTGGCAAAGGAAATGGCTACAATTCTTTGACCATATTTAAGGTGCATATCTAGTGACCCACCAGCACCACTTTTAAAGTATCTCTTATGCCTCTGGATGAAGAGGCATGTAGAACAGTGCTTTTGGAGGTGTTTTCAGTAATAGTTAATGAGGAGTGCTCCCCAAATGCCAACTACAGGAGGAGCAAATCAACTGTGACATCTCCACCCAGTGGAATACGATAGAGCAAGGAAAATCAACAACAGCCACACATTTGCCAATACACATAATGCTAAGCAAAAGAAGGCCAACACAACCAGTGCAGTATCATTCTGTTTATGTGAATTGTAATCTATGTAAAAGTAAGTTACAATATAAATGCAAACATATGTGTGAAATCTACAAAGCAAACCACAGAAATCATCATGGCAAAAGTCAAGATAAAATTCACCTGAAGAGCTTAAGGCCCCTGATGACAAGGGCTAAATACTTTCATCCTTATCTCCAATGTCTGGAACCAGACAGGTAGGTTAGCCTTTTTCTAATAAGGTTTCTATTGCTGTACAAAGACACCATGACCAAGATAATTCTTATAAAGGAAACATTTACTTGGGGCTGGCTTACAGTTTCAGACATTTAGTCCATTATTATCATGGGGGGGAAGCATGGTGGCGTGTGTTCAGACATGACCCTGGAGAGGGACTGAAAGTTCTACATTTCGATCCACAGACAGCAGGAAGAGACAGTGAACCACTGGGCCTGGCTTGAGCTTCTGAAACCTCACAGCCCAGCCCCCAGTGACACTTCCTCCAATAAGACCACACCTATTCTAACAAAGCCACGCCTCCTAGTAGTGCCACTCCCTATGGGCCTAAGGGGGCCATTTCATTCAGACCACCACAACATTTGAGAAAGACTTCTTTCTGACTGTTATGTTAGTGAAAGCTTGCCTATTGGCTGCTCTCAGTGCCACACTTACCTCCATTCCTGGTTACAGAACACTGATAAAACATCCCTGTGTATGAATGCCCTTATTCATGCTGTGGGGAACACTTTCAACTGATTGCCACACTCTTGTAGGCAATGTATTTTAGTTAATTACCATTAAAAAAAAAACCAGCATTCAAAGATCTTTCCCACTGGGTTCCCACTCTGCTTATCACTTTCCCAAATCCAATATATTCTGCCCCTGTGTTTTTATAGCTGTGATCTGTTGGTATCCAGTTCTGGAAAAGACTCCCAACCTAGACAGTTCTCCCCAAAGCACAGATAGTCTCCACATGGTATTTTAGAGATCATCATGGCTGAGAGTACAGTGGGTGGGCAAGACAGGCATTAAAAAATGGCTTGTTATTATAATATGTCACACTGCTTATGAAAAATGCATTACTTTGTTAACAAGGTCTGTTAGCTGAGCAGTCATAGAGGAGTACTGTGTGATATGGTTTGCCTATTTGGAAAGGAAGAAAAGCTCTGCCAAAGATCCAAAATCTCATCACCTTTAATTACCATTACTATTACATGACACTTGTCTACTTCTGGAACAAAAGGTATTATTGTCAGTCTCTCCCCACCCACTAGTCTGAGTATAGCAGAGTTTAGAAATTTGTTGTGGGTTTCCATAATGAGGGTTGGATACTAAGCATCCTGAAGACAGGAAAGGACACTGTTATCCATGGAAGCAGGTGGTCACATGTCAAGATACTGTATTTTGGAAGAAGGATTGAGACTAAAGAGGGGAGGCACCCTAGTGATGGCTGTAGGTGGAGAGGGCCTCTAGCTGGAGTAAGGCAGTCCAGAGCTCTTGTAGGAGTCTCTAGTGTATAGGGCTGCCTATTATTTCTTTGTGCTCATTTCTTCAGAACTATCCTGGAGTTTGAAGTAGAGTCTTGGTTAAATATTCCTGGATGGTGACAGCTGCTGTGCACAGGGAAGTCAGTGAAGAGCTTTAAGCCATCAGGATCAAGAAGGCATTACCTAAGGTCACTGTGCTGTTGGCCATGTTGACCTGCCAAGGATTTCCAAGAGGATACTAAACATAGAAGACAAGAATAAAGGCTACCAAGGTCATCCATCTATCTCCTACCTAAGAGCCTGTTTGCACAGCCAGCCCTAAAGGTCAGGGTATGTGGTCCTCCTGGGTACTGACTTCATCCCTCTCTGGAAAAGAGTGATAGGTGGGATGTCTCTGCTTCTCCCTATGAGACTGTATTTCTCTGGGACTCAGAAGAAAGAGATGCTGAGGAAGTTACACAGTGGATGATCATAAATATGACAGATGGGCGGATCAAAACCTCTCTCCCAAATATATCTTGAAGGGTATTTGAGACAACTGTGGCACGACTCTGCTGGGTGCAGATGTTGAGACACTGGTGAAACTGGCCCAAAACCCAATGTCTCAGAGGTCTAATTTGTCATTCTCAGGTCAGGGAGCAAGCGTGGGCATGTGCCTGATTTAGCTTCTGCTTGTCACTTGCCCAACTCTAACAGATCCTGACCCTCTGTTTCCACAGCTGTGATTTGTTGTCACGTGGTTCTGAAAGATTTCCAACCTAGACAGTTCTCCCCAAAGCACATACAGCTTCCAGATGAGAATTTAGAGGCAAGTTCCCATCCACTCAGACAGAGACCCCAGAACCCCTTGTTTGGTAGCTCAGGCTAGCTCGGAGTGGGAGTGTTTTACTTTCTCACTCATGATTCCAGACTTGAGAGGCTGAAACCTGAGTTTCAGATGCTACACATAAGCAAGATATGGGAAAGGAGTGCAACTTTGACTAACAGTTTTAATTAAGTAGAATAAAGATTAACTAGAGTCCCTGAGAAGCAGCTCTTACAATGCCTCCAAGAGCTGTCGGGAAGCCACGTGCAGGCATATTCTGCCATCAAGAGCAAAATGTTTGTCAGGTATGGCTTCTCAGCTATACAGCTTACATCTTCTGCTGGGCTAGCTTTGAGTCCAGTAAGATCCCAACATTGTGACTCCAACATTGACTTGCTCCTGACGGCACTGTCTCATGTGCCTGTCAATGAGACACAAAGCAGGCCTTTTGGGAGAAGGATCTTATAAATCTGGAAATGTCTAAAAGCATTATACTTGAAGCTTGCAATTCTGCTTAAGCTCTGGCCTTATTTCCAGGTGGAGCATTTGCACAGACAAGATGGGCGTGGCTGCTGGGGAAGTGCGAATGAGGTGAACGGAAAAGTCATAGAGAGCAACGATGAAGTGATTGGATTCAGTTGGCACCAAGACCCCACCCTTCAGATCCCTTTTTACCTCTGCTAGATTGAGATGCCCCAGCTAGAGGGAAAACTCCGGATCCGTTATCTACCCAAAGATTAAAGCAGACTGTGTGCTCTCAGGAATGAGCAATGGTTTGAGAGAAGTGCAGAATTTTCACTTCTGATAAAGATAAAATGAAAACGCCATGGAGAGGAATGGAAATGGTTTTCTGCAAAGAAAATAAATTTGGTAGTTTTGACCAATGGAACATGACCAAATACCTATCGTGGAATAGCACACAGAGCTACATCCTGTAAAAACTGACAACTCAGGAAAAAAAAAAAGAATATGGGAATTATGGCCAAGCTGTATTCTGTAGGCTGGGCAGGAAACTCGAAATTAAACAGGCCAGATGCTGGCCATGCTTGAGGAAGTATCTTATTTGGCCATTTCCACAGTAGCACTTGGTGGCAGGAAGTCTGAAATCTATTCTGTGCTTCTGTCCTTCTAGCATGCTGTGATTTGCAAGTTGATGGACACTGGCATTTGTCCAGGTCCCATGGCCTGGCTTGGCCCAGCCTGGCAGAGTTCTCAATGCCTTCCCAACCCAGCCAAGTCCATCAGGAAGCACTTTGCTAAGCTCCCTGTTCACCACCCTCCCAACTGTGGAGCTGTGGCCTGGCCTTGTATTCAGGGCTATCCCTGTGCCACTTGGCAGTTTGGAAACACATTCAAGAACAGAGAGCAGCACTGTGGGCAGATGGCTTCTTTATCTACCTAACAAAGAATGGACAGCAGGTCTCTCCAGAGGAGGCTAAGATGACATATGTAGAAAATCTTTCCTCTTCTTGGATCTTGGAAAGCTCCCGTTGTCAAAGGAAATTCAAATTTTAGGTGAAGGTATTACCAGTGTTTCCTATGGAAAGCAGTGGGCAAGAGATCGATTGGCTACTGGTTGGCTACTGGTAATTTGGTCTTACAAGCAAATGTGTACAGAGCCTCCCAAAGCATTTTGACCTTCATGAAAAGTTAATGCCTTTAGCTTTGAAATATTCACCATGCATTCTTGTCACACACAGATAAACATACACAGACACATAGACGATAGACAGTCACTACACACATAACACATGCACACACACACACACACACACACACACACACACACACACACACTTTTCCAGAATACACATCCATTTATAAAAACTGATTTGGTTCACTGGTAAGAAATGTGAACATGACTTGATCCCATCTCTTAGCAGACCATTCGAAGTGGTTTTAGTAGAAACAAAGATGCTTTGGGGATGATTTGCCCTTATAAGCTAATAGTTGGGGTTAATAGTTGGAGAGCTTAATCCAGCTGGGCTCTGGGAGGCAAAGATGAGAGTATGGCTTATACCCCCCTATCCCCCCTCCCGGAATTGGCTGGTATGCCTCTTATCAAGCTGGCAGCAGATATCATGTCCTTGGCTGAAGGATGGTTCTCAGTCACAGGCAGGCAGCAAGTACTTTTGGAGCTCCTTGCTAGGTCCCATGCTTGAGCTGGGCTAAGTCACCATCAATTCCTAGACCCTGGGTCAGCCAGGAACTGCTAGCTCTGGAAAGAGGGGAGGAAGAGTTGGCTGTGGGCAAAGCTCTCAAACTTCAGCACAGAGTTGAGTTTTGGGAGGTTTCAACCCTTAGAGCTTGTGAACTATCTATCATTCATGCAGAATATAAGTCAGGCCACATCATAGGTCCTTCAGGGGTGGCATGCTCTAGATGTTGCCACTAGGCAGGATATGGATGTTACTCTTGTGAGCTCTCCACAGCTATGATTATCTGGAGACTATCTGGGACCAGCCCAGTCATAGGGGCAGCTCACAAGGCCCCATCCCTCCTGGATGATGATATATACAGGCACTCAACCATTTCTAGGTGAGAGACAGTTTCCTCGGTGCTCAAATACTGCCAATACTTCTGTAGGATAGATACCCTTCACCTACACTCGGGTTAGCTACCCTAATTAAACTCATTGTTTCATCAAGGTAGACTTGAGTGGAACTGTGTCTTGAGAATGTTGGTGATTCCCAATACGGGGTGAATAGACCTTTGTTATTCTACCAAGTAAAACTTGACATACCAAGCTATGGCGAAATGAGGGTGAAGAAGGGCAATTCAAATGGCCAGAGGCATTTGAAATGGGATAACTGAGAGTAGGTTTTCAGTCTTGAAACAGAATGGTCTTGATGGGCAGCAGGCATGTAGTCTGGAAAGAAAGAGGAGTTAAAAACAGCAATGAGTTGTTGACAGCCAAGCAAAGGGAGCCTTAGAACCCTTAAACTCATCATCATTCATTTCCAGAGGGCGATTGCTCCACAGAGATAGAGGCCCGGAAGTTGCAGCCACCTTTGCTGTCATAATGGGCAATTTCATTTGTGATCTAGAACTGAGGCACCAGAGTGGATATGTTCCCGATTGAATTCTGATTCTTAATCCATGGTAAGCCTCACCGCATCTTCATCTACAAAGAAGGATGATGGTAATAACACTTCCCCGACAGGAATGTGTACAGATCCAAGGAGATCATTTAAGCACAGATGGGCCTATAAGAGGATGTTGGCACATGTTAGCTGTCATTTCACCCATTTCTCCAACAAATACACTTTGCATGCTTATTAAGTCAGAGCCAACCCCAGTGTTCTGTGCTGCACAGAAATAAACCCTAGGGAATCATGGCCCTGGAGGAGCAGACACTCAGACGGAAGAGAGACTGACAAGAGGCAATGGGCTGGAGCTCCACAAGGAGAACAACAGTACCAAAAAATCTGGGCCCAGGGGTCTTTTCTGAAACTGATACACCAAACAAGGACCATGCATGGAGATAACCTAGAACCCTTGCACAGATGTAGCCATGGCAGCTCAGTGTCCAGGTGGGTTCCCTAGTAAGGGGAATAGGGACTGTCTCTGACATGAATTCACTGGCTGGCTCTTTGATCATCAACCCCTGAGAGGGGAGCAGCCTTACCAGGCCACAGAGGAAGACTACGCAGCCATATATGAGACCTGATAGGCTAGGGTCAGATGGATGGGGAGGAGGACTTCCCCTATTTGTGGGCTAGGGGAGGGGGAAAGGAGAAGAAGAGGGAGGGAGGGCAGAATTGGGAGGGGTTGAGGGAGGGGGCTAAAGCTGGGATACAAAGTGAACAAATTGAAATAAATAAATTAGAAAAAAACAGGAAGGAAGTGCTAAGAGAGGAAGCCAGAAGCTGCTGGATAGACCAAAGAGAATGTTAATCATCTACATTGGTCAGCCAAAGCTTCGGCAGAGTTTGATTCCCAATTTCCCTTTAAAAGGCAGAGATGAGTGGGGAGGCAGGGACAGGGTAGAATCAGGATAAAGACCAATGCAATAGACAGAAGAAAAACTCAGAAAGAGAGCCAAATGGGCAACACTTCAAAGATTTTAATAAGCAAGGATTTTTGGAAAGGAGGGCAGATGAGCTCAGTACTGTGGACACTGCCATGGGTCAGGTGACAAGGGCTACAGCCACAGAACTGGGCACAGCCAGGAGCTTCACAGATACTAGCAAAAGGCCTGGCCTCTTCCTGGAAGTAAAGAATCCCTGGATGCATAGAGTGGATAAGTTACTGTGGTACCCTGGGAAGGCATAGAAAGGCACAATACCTAGGAATTTCTGGCAGTAGTCCATGCCAGAGGTAAAAGGGCATGCCTGAGGGCTGTGAAATGCAGAAGTAATTAGGAAACAAACCTGACCGAACTCATAGGTGACTTGTGCATCAGCAGTGAAGGCAGAAACCCAGGCCTCTGGCTTGGGAGACTGAGTAAAGTTGTACTAGTCTCTGAAGCAGGTCAAGCAGGGAGAAAGCAGGCTGAGGAAGGGGGCAGAGATGCTTAGATCTGGGCTAGACTGGTTTAAAGAACCAAGGACAGGATCTGAGAATGAAGGGGGGTGTGAACTTGTTAACAAGGCTGAGGAGGCAGGCTGGGCAGACAATTCCCAAGGACAAAGGGCTGAAGTCTGTCTCCTCTCTGGTTCACCCTCTACCGTCCTTCCCAGGGCCCAAATGTGGCTGTCTGCCTGACTTTCCAGTCCTTGCAGATGTTCCTGGTACCATGACAACAGCATCTTCACTGGTCCTCTTACCTTTCATCTGCTTTCAAATGCATTTTGCTCCTCATTGCTCCTGCAGATTGACCTTTCTAAGATGCTACATAAACTGGGTTGCTTCCATGCTTAATAAACTTCAATAGCTCCCCATTGCCTTCAGAATCCAAGTAAATCTTCTCAGTGTGGTGGTTTAATAACTTTTACTCACATAGTCACTACATTTCTTCTCAAAGAACTGAACAGAAAAGGGAAGTAGAGAAGTTAGCTACCTGGGGTTTGGAAATGGGCAGAGGTGGTCTCAGAATTCCTCAACACCCTCACTATCCTTCCATCCTATTGCGTGACAGTGTAGCTCCATACATTGCCAAGCACCAGAGCACCCTAGACTCCAGGAGTAGGAAAACTCAGAGACACTGCATGACCCTTGTCTTGGGAAGACCTTCATTGTATGGCTCTGCTTATTTCTATAATTTTCTCATTATCATACCAACTCAGAGAAGCCATTCCTCAGAGAAGCAATTAGGAACTGCAGGCCTCTGGTGTTATCCTTTCCCCTTTTACAAACTCCTCCCTCACTCTTTCTGTCCTCTTACTCTAGCATCCTTTCACTTTTGGGTAATTACTACTTACTATTTAGGCTTCATCTTAAAATTTTCTTCACCGCTTTTCAGAAACCTTCTGCAATATGTCTGGAGTCTTCTGCACTCTCACTCCTGGGCTTTCTTTCCTCTGTCACATGTCATCCCCTCTCTCATCCTTACTCTCCTTCTTTAAGTAGCAAGTCCTCTAGGGGCCAAGGTTCCTAGTTCACATTTAGTTCACTGCTGATATCAGAGTGATCCAGGAGTAGATAGTGGATTCACTACTGTTCATGACATCCCATGATCAAGCTTGACTCCCTGATCACAAAGATGCTTAACTCTTACCTCCTCCAAAGAGTCAACAATCTTAGTAGTAGCATGGATCTTATGAGCAGGAAGGCTCATTAACACAATGGGGGTGGAGTCACAGTAGGAAATACATTTGCCATAGTGTGTTAGGAATGGGATTATAAACTGGAGCAAGTGGACTTTGGAGAATAACATCATTTAATTGTTGTGTCTTGCTGTCTCCATTATTCTAAGGAGCTGGGGGTGGAAAATGAATATAAGATAGTTAAATCACTCCCCAAAGGAAAACAGCTTAGCACCTTTCATTGGAGATGTGTCTAAATACTGAATGGAGAAGGAGAGAATGAATCAGTTGTGCAGCTATTTTTGACAGGGTGAAATGGTCTCAGAACTTATCAGCATAATCAGCCCTTGTAATCTAGTAAGTGATACCCTGGCCCCACACAGCCCAATAAACTAGATGACCCTGATATTTTAGAATTAGAATGATCTTGCAGACCATATAGTACATAGTTTTGTTTCAAATATCAAAGAGTGAACGTTTTGACACATAAGTGTACATGCACTGCATTCAGTGGAGTGTAGGAAAATATTTTAAGGTCAAGGGGTTGAAAATAATGCCCCCAAAATGTGGAGCGTGAAGTCCTCCACCAAGCTCAGAGCCTATGGAAAAGGAAGCTCTTTTAAATAGATGATCACCCCAAAACAGGCAGAGTCAGACTTAGCCTTTTAGAGATGGAAGTGTGTGGACAGCCACCCCAGGTAATAGTAGCCCAGTGAGTAGCCCAGTGTCCTAGGCAAAAGGAGCTGCACTCAAAAACATGTTGGGAGAACAAATGATGGCTTTTAGAAACAGCAAATGATCCCGTAAAAGCTCTATGATGGATTTGAGCTGAGGAGGGAGAGCACCAGGAGGAAAGGGAGCAGAGGCCAAATGTGTTGAGTAGCAGAGATGCTGAGGAGTTTGGATCATTTCCTGCAGTCCACGGGGAGATATTGAAGAGAAGCAATACGGTCAGAAAATGCATCCATCACCAGCTGCAGCATGGAAGACAGAACTTACAAGCCAGTAGGAAACTACAGCCAGACAAGCAGTGAACTGCAGAGGAACAAAGAGATAGAAAACCAGATAACACAGAAAGACTTATTACCTGGAAACCCTTAGGTATGGATTGGTCTGGGTGGTTAGGAACATAGAGGAGTCATGGGATGATGTAGGGGCTCTGGTTTGGGGACTAAGTGAGTGAGTGATGCCACTCACTAGGTGGGGGAACACCCAAGTCATATGTGAGACAGGAACAGGGGGAGAATTGTCATTTAGTGAGCAGTTACTGTGCTCCAGGCATTAACAGCAACACTTCATTTGTTACTGCCTCTTTCAACCATCACTAGTAATAGTGATGCGATGAGTTAAACCATACTTAATCTGAAAATCAGATATTGTATAGATGTGTGTGTGCTTAAGAGTCTGAGCCCAACTCAGACATGGGACTGGATAGAAATCAACAAATACATTGAGTTTGAAATGCTAATCAGATATACAAATTGGATAGTAGCCAAAAATCTAGATTTCAGGAGAGAAATTCCCCCTGCTGTCTCAGAGGTAAAGGAAAGAAAAGGTTTCAGGAAATGGGAGTAAATGATTGGCAACACAAATTCAAGTAAGGGATTACGGCAAGCACTGAGATTGGCTATAGAATTTGTCATCAGGAATGTTGTTAATCTCAACCAGAGAGACTCGGTACAGTAGTGAACACAGAGACTATTTGGGGTGAGCTCCAAAAATAGGAGGTGAAGACAGTGAATATAAGCTTTTCTTGAGATTCTTTGCTCTGAAGAGAAGCAAAGAAACAGGGCTATGGAGATAAACATTGGGTCAAGGACAGGACCCATTTTTTAAGGATAGAAGACTAGACTCACCTGAAAGAGAATGTTGATGTTATAAGAAAGAGAGACTGATGATTCTTAGGTAGAGTGGTTGGAACCCTGAGAGACACAAGAGTAAATGTACAAGTTGTTACAGGCAGAACATTTGGGTCTAAATGCAGATAAGCTGATAGAGGTACTGGAGGGAAACAGAGGCAAGTTTCTTTTTATTCTAAGTTTTCAACGAAAGCAGCTAAATTACAGATTTTGAGCAAAGTGATACTAAGATGCTTAAGAAATCTGAAAACTGAAAGAGTTTTCTGGGTCTGAAATCCACTTGAGATCTGTGGTAATAAACTTAATATAAGAACTAGTGTTCTTCTCCAACCATGTTAAGCCCATTAGATAGAGGAATACAAAGGGTGGGCAGGTAGCTTTAGCCAATAGGAAATATCAATGTTTATCTAGGAAAGTACTATGAAAGGAAAGGGAAGCAAGGGTATATACAAGAGACAAACACAGTGATGGATAGAAACTAGAAAGCTTACTATGGAAGAGCTGTACTAAAGGTAGAAAAAGAAGCAATTTGGAGAGATAGAATTGTCTAGAGTTTGTTGCCCTTAAAACTAAGACTCTGGGTTTCAGGAGTTGACTGATGGCAAGGTTCTAGGTGATCCTGTAGGTGAGGATGACTAAGGTGGAGTGGGGGAAGGTGCCATTATGAAGGAGAGGTCAGTCATGAAGAGGGATGAGTCATCTCCACAATGCTGATGTTAGAAAAAAAAAAAAAAGGCTGGGAAATGCAGTGATCCAGGAACTCAAATATTTGATGACTAATAGCTGAGAGGGAGTGAGTATAGGTCAGCAAACAGTCTCAACAGACAGAGTCAAGAGTGTCTTATCCAACAACTTGCAAATTGACAAAGTGGATAGAGAATACCTAGGAAGAAAAAAGGATCAGCAGGGAACAGCAGCATGGAGTCAGGAGAGCACCTACTTCAAGTGTAGACTCTTGGAGGTGAAGGGGAGGCAGCATTCACGTGATAGGGCTGCTGGGGCATCACATCTTTGAGCAGAAATCAGGCATCCTCAAAAACAAGAGGTTAGAGGAGTAATTCAGCTGTGTTCCAGAGGCCCAGGATAGCTGGGCAGGGGCTTTGCCAGTGTGCAGCTGTACTGAGCTACGTGGATAAACCTTTTGACAGGGCTCCCAGTGACGTAAGGCCTGGTGAGGCCAACCATTGTTGTCTGTTAGAACCATGGTGTCCTCAGATATCCTTGGGGCTGTCTTGAGTTTGTATTCCAAAAGGACATCCAGGACATTGATCTCTAGAGCAAGGAAGGCGCTACCCCTCTAAGACAGATGGCAGGGTCAAGCTAGAGAGGAAGAGCTGAAGCCAGGCACCCTACCCCTGGCTATTACAGCTGTTGGGGTCTATGAGACCACCCAATGATAGGCACCATGGGAGAGGAGAAAAGTATGTCATGCAGAAGCCCCGCCCAGTTACATCAACACCAGGAAGTGAGAAATATGAGGAGAGCTAAGCAAGAGACAGGGGGAGTATCCAGAGGAGATGAAAGTCAAAAAGCACAGGACTGTGCTGAGCACAAGGTCCCTGGCAAAGCTGCAGAGAGGTCGCTTAAGGTAAGCACTGAAAACTTTCCATTGTATTTAGCATAGTGAGCCACTGGTGCTCCTGATACTGCAGATCCACACAGGAGGCCAGGCTCTGATGGGCTAAAGACGGAGTGAGAAGTGGGGAGGAAGGCAACGTCATCCCATCTTCCTAGCTAGAGAATTCTGCAAGATCACTCCAGCTCAGAAATAGAACTATTAATACTTGTTCATTGGATTGTCGTATTTAAGTGACATTAGGCAAAACATGGCATCTTGCGAATAAAAGGTATGCCATAAATAATCAAGTTAAACATGGCGTAGGTGACTGCTCTTGCTTGCCTACAAAAAACCTGAAAAAATATGATTGAGGTAGGAACAGGCTGTAGAGTTGGTAGATTTATTGGGGAGTGTGTATGTGTGTGTTTCACATAGAATAGGTTCGTGAGAGCAGCTGCAGCCTTAGAGATTGAAAATACAGTTATAAGAAGTGAAGACTCCTATCCCTTGTTGAAATGAACCGGTGACCCTGAATTTATCCACTCATATTATAAGGAACAGAGCTGACTTGAAAATCCTCAAGTGCATTTGGAAAAAGTCACAGGGTTCCCAGACAGTGTGGCTGTTCAGAAACCTCAAGCATTGCCATCCACGGCTTCAATAGGCCTTATCGCTCCAGCCGTAATATGCTCTCTGGAATGAAATGCTGTTGATTATACAGCCAGGCAATGATTTTCTGATTTGTGCAACAATATCTTGCTGGAAGGAAGATAGATTGTCATGCATTGAATTCCTAATCCAGTGCCTAATTCTGTCCCAGGTACAGTAAATCTTGATGTGTTACCTGAAGGGAAAGCTTCGATTTCTGAAAAATGAATATTATAGAGTTTTCTATGACCCAAAGAGACTGGCGCAGCAGGCGCGGGCTGCGCACTGTGGATTTTTGCCAGCTGCATTCAGATGCTATAACTAGGAAATAGCAAATGTGCATCCTGACTGACCATCACCTGTGCCCCGTGGCTTCTGAGCTTCAGTAAACTCGAAGCACAACAGTCAGAATTAGCAGCTATTCCTCAAAGATAAAGTACAGAAAGGTGAGCTGTGAATGGCAGTGCCATGCATATGTTCAGTCTGCCTAGCCTGGGAGGAGAAGAAGGAGCCGGTAAGGAGAATACAAGGGCAGCTGCAGAAGAGTGAGCAGGAAACACACTCCTATATATCCTTCAGCCATAACTCAGTTTACCACCTACTGGAATTTCTTGCTGCTTTTTCTGAGCTCAGTGGACAAGAGGAATGGAACAAAAGGAGTAAGGAGGAGGTGCTCTCTGTTCTCTTGAACCTGCCCCTGGACACCAGCTGGGCTTAGTCTCTCCCTGGTACTTAACAACTGGAGCTGCTTTTACCAATGGCTCTAGAGCAGTCATTTTCAATCCTCGTAATGCTTGTGACCCTTTTAATACTGTTCTTCTTGGTGTGGTGACCCCCATCCATAAAATTATTCTGTTGTTACTTCATAGCTCTGACTTTTCTGCTCCTATGAGTTGTAATACTAATATATGCTATCCAGGATATCCGATATGCAACCCCAAAAAGGATGCAACCCACAGGTTGAGAACCGCTGCTCTAGAACCTTTCCACAGGAAGGGGATGATGGCTTCAGTGTGGCACTATGGTTTCTCATCTATTTCCAAAGACTTCAGGAAAAGCCATATTTTTCTGTCAATTGGGGGAGAAATCAGAAAAATAAGGGAAGGCTTAGTCACTGGTGTATGCCTGCCAGTAATAAGAACCTAGAAAGGCACTGTGGAAGAGCCTAGTGATGAGATGGTTTAGAGATAGGATTCAACTCATTCTCCATAGCTTGCTGTGCTCCACATCCTAGCTTGAATACTTTGCC
This sequence comes from Psammomys obesus, assembly GCF_907164565.1. Taxonomy (NCBI): domain Eukaryota; kingdom Metazoa; phylum Chordata; class Mammalia; order Rodentia; family Muridae; genus Psammomys; species Psammomys obesus. The sequence continues at coordinate 8,065,981 of NW_026596120.1, forward strand.
TACTTCTCCAAGAAGTCCTGGGAACAACAAAATTGAATTGGCATAAAGAGATACGAGGTTCTAAATTAGTCTCCAACAAGAAGTGAGATGTTGAGAGTAAAGGGGGCATTAGCAGAAATCTGATCAAGAAGTGGACTTTGAGCTATGGGGTGGGGGGTGATCTAATGTGGACTGAAGTAGAAGGTCACTCATAGAATGGGAGAAGCCCAGGGCCATGTTATGGAGAGGTCTACGTGCCAGACCCAGCACTTTGTGTACATTATATAGCACGCAATGGGAACCCATGATAGCTCTAGAGCAAAAGGGAACAGACAAAACGCTGGTACAAGACATGGCTGCATCAGTTTGTGGTAAAAAATGATAATGTTCTTTAATGCCTATTGTTTGAATAGTGAGCATTGTTGGGGCTAATCATTGTTTCTTAGAGAATGCTATTAATATGCGTGCATCTGTTTCATAGATAATATAAACAAGGTCGTCTGTGTACACCTTCCATTGCAAATAGCTCATTTAGCCGAGAAATTCATAATTGCATCCCTGCTGAATCTATCCCAGTGCTCTAGGCACTGTGGGGCTGCAATATACAAAATCAGATTTCGGCCTCCAGCTGAAAACTTTTGGATACAGAAAGATGAGGTAAGTATAATTCACTGCAACAGACATCCAATTTAGTCAAGACTCTTCTAGTCTTAAGTAGCAGAAACCAATTCAAGTTCCCTAAGAGTAGCTATGAATGTAAGCCACAGAAGCATTCGCTAAAAAATTATGGTCTTGACTAAAGGAGACCCCGAAATGACATGGAGCAGCTGATCTCTCCAGGGGCTAGAATTGGCAATGCTGTAGCCCGCTTGCCTCTGTTGGCCAATGCTCTCTACTGCATGCATCACACGGCTACTCAATGCTTTGGGTCTGGCCACACCTCCAAAGGCCCCTTGAAATCAATGTTTCCCATCCCAAAGCAGAGTTCCCAAGACAGAAACTAGACAGCTACCTATTTTTACCCAGTCAAGGAGCACATGTGAACACACCCAACTAATTTACCATCTTTGCCAACATGGTCTCAGAAACTTTAAGGACCCTATAGTCTAGAGATCAAAAGCCATTCAAAGTTGATGAATTCTTGAAAGTCTTCCCGAGGAAACAGGATTTAAGAGGTGCCATCCAGGGTAAGAATCCGAGACACATGGGTGTGTCTCTTTTAAAAAGTTTTTAATGGCAAAAAGTCAGAGGAGAGAGGACTCAAACACTGCATTTAACTCTTCATGAAGGATTTACAGTTCACACATGGGCTGGTCGTTTTTAAAATGAGATTAAAAAAATATTTAAAAAAAACTAAAACAAGAAAATGACCTCATTGAGTATCAGCTTGGAAAACAGACTCTGAATCCATTTCTAAGGACGTGGGGGCATGCTGTGAACCATACGAAGGAGTCAAAAAGAGAAAACCCTGAGGCCAGAGTAGATTTTTCAGAGATGGCTATGTCTGGCCTAACTGGTTGAGAGGATGGCTTCAAGGGCAAAGACAGTCCCAGAGAGTGAGAACTCCAACCCTGCTCTCCCTGGGAGTAGGATCTAAGCCAACACGCTCCCCACCCCCAACTGCAGACAGGAAGCTGTGACATTATCTGCAGCATCAACAGCTTTTATACTCCAGAAGGGTCATTCATTCACAGACATGAAGACACCTTGGAGGGTGTTGGGTACAGGAACCTGCAGGAGATTGCAGCTGCCCTTCAGGCCAATGAAGAGACCCTGGAGCTTACTCCCATAGCTGCCTTGGAGGCAGGCCTTCCAGACTTCCTCTGTTGACTACTCCTTCAGGATGCCTGCTGCCCCTCTGACCCTGACTGGCTAACTGCAGTTATAGGTGCTTGGTTTCAACGGGACCAAGGCCTGTTTGATATGATGCTTTATTTGACCACTGGATTCAATTCTCAGCCCCATCCCTACTTTCTAACCTATTCCTTTCCTCCTTTCTCCCTTCCTTCAATCAAGTATTCATTATACTACTCTGTGTCAGACAATTCTGAGGATCATCTAGTCCCAACGATGGCTACCCTCTTCTTGTAGGACTTGGGCAGTGAAAACAGAAAAGAACACACCTAATCAACTGTTAAAGTTTAAGACAGACACAATCTATGAAGACAATTGTCACAGTGTAAACTATCAAACAAAAGCCAATTTTATTAGGTAATCTTGTATTAGTAAGTTGTCCCTTCAATCTGCTTGAGGCAGAGTCCATTAAGTGAGGACTGCCTAAGAAGGACATGTGGAGAGAAAGTATAAAGACACAGAGCCTACTGAGTATAAAGGTCATGAGGGCAATACGATTTGACTGTGCTGAGGCAACGTTTCATGACCAAGAGAATGCATAAGTCATGCTAGCCTGTTACACTGAAGTTAGGCTCTGGATTTTGTCCTAAATGACTTTTAAAGAGGATCCTCTTTTTTTTTTTTTAAGAATCCTTTTAAGAGGATAACTGTAGGAAGAGGTATAGGAGGGATCAACAATAGGAAGAACAATGTGAGGCTGTAGCAATGAACCGACTGAGAGACAATGATGACGGGACCAGAACAGCAAGGTGGAAATGAAGAAGATGAAATGATGTGGTGAGGTATGGCTAACCAGATGAAGTGATGAGCTATAGAAGAAGGGAGGATGCAAAGTGGCCCTTACAATGCATGGGATGTATGGTTGTTAAATAATAATGCCCCTCAGGGGCTCATATATTTGAATACTTGATTCCTAGTTGGTGGAACTGTTTGGGAAGGATTAGGAGGTATGGCTTTGTCGGAGGAGGTGAATTGTTGGCAGTGAGTTTTGAGATTTCCAAAGCCCACATCACCCACTGTTAGTTTGTCTGTCTCATGCTTGTGAATGAGATGTAAGCTCTCAGCTACTGCTTCAGCACCATGCCTGTTTACCTGATGCCATGCTCCTCACCATAATGGTCATGGACTTACCCTCTGAAACTGTAAGTTTGCAATTAAATCTTTTCTTTTATATGTTGCCTTGGTCATGGTGTCTTATCACCAGAATAGAAAAGTAACTAAGCCAGGCATGGTGACTCATATACTTAATCCCAGCACTCAGGAGGCAGCTGCAGAGGCAGAGGCAGGTGAATCTGTATGAGTTTGAGGCCAACTTGGAGTCCAAGACAGCAAAAGCCTGTCTCAAAAAGTAAGTAAGTAAGTAAATAAATAAATAAATAAATAAATAAATAAATAAATAAATAGCAACTAAGACAGAATGTAAGATATGAATGAAGAGTGCTCTGGAAACAACACTTAAAAGTTTAAGGTTAATTTTGTAATTTGTGGTGTCTTTGAACTTCCTAAGTTTAGTTATGTTTGCACAAAACTGGAGTATAGAGGGGTGCTCTGGCTTAACCCAGGCTTGGATGTCAAGAAGCACATCAAATGAGCTTAAGTAAAATTGGAAGCATTATGGAGACTCTCACCAAGAGCAGAATTAGAGAAAGGCTCCCCAAGAAGAAACCCCTTCTATCACTCCTGCAAGTATCCTTTCTGCTTCCAGGTCTCTCTCTCTCTCTCTCTTATCTGTGCATGTGCACATGTCTGTAGTGCAGGTACATATATGTGGGCAGATTACATGCATGTAGATGGACATGCATGTCCATGAATGTCTGTCATCGTCTTGGCACTCATCCAATAGTCTAAGCTGGCTAGCCATCCACCTCCAGTAACATGCCTGTGTCCACATCCAAGTTCTCATACTACAAATGCACATCAACACACTTGGCCTTTTATATATGGGTTCCGGACCTTGAACTCACACCCTTCTATTTCTGCAACAGTCTACTGACTGAGCTCTCTCCCCAGCCCCAAACCTTCTCCTTTTACACTGTTTCAGACTCACTCTGTTTTTGGTTTTAAGGGACAAAACATAGCTTCCCCATTCGACCTTCAAGTTTTATAGTGTTTTTCAGTGCACCTTCCTAACAGAGACTTACTAACAATGCTTAGGAGAGAGGATCTATTCATTTATGGCTCGGTTCTACTGTGGCTAGAATGCACAGACCAAGAACAAGGGAATGCCAGAGAGTTGAAATGTGATTGTAGCTCAGGTCTATGATCCCAGCAATGAGTGGGGGTGGAGGGCACTAAGACAGCATAATTGCCATGAATATGAGGCTACCCTGATCTTTATAGTGATTTAGAAGCCAGCCTAGGATACAGAGTGTGACTCTCTCAGAAAACAAGCAAAAGCCTCAGTGATTATCATTAAATGTATGATACTGAGAGCGAGAGAACTTGGAAAAAAAATATCCACAATACTCAGAAATGTCATAGACATCTATAAATATCAGCAGAGTCACAGAATAGAATAAAAGAGCCTGACAAAGCTGATGCATTTAAGAGCAGCCTCAAAAAAGTCATCTCCTTGCACTAATAATAATCCATTAGGAATTCAAAAGGATGCGATTCATAATAGTAAAAGTTTTATAAAACATATAGGATTTTGAAACTTCCATGGAGAAACTCTTAAAGTTCTAATAGGTCAAAGTACAAGCATAAAAAAATGATACTCTGAAGAAGAGATTTGTGCCACAGTCCCAGATGGCACAACTAAGTGCTATAAGAACACGGCACATTTCATGTGTCTATTGACCATTTATACTTTATCCTTTAAGAATGGCCTGCTCATTTCATTAGCCCATTCATTGACTAAGTTGTTTGATTTCTTAACATTTCATTTTCTGTGTTTTTAGATATTCTAGACATTAATCTTCTGTCAGGCGTGTAATTAACAAAGATTTTCTCCCATTCTATAGGCTGTCTCTTCAGTCAATTAGACATAAAAGTAAAAGTGAAATTGTCTAAGGGATAGGAGAGATTAGAAGGGGGTCAGGGTGGAACATGGTTCATAGAACTTGGTCCAAGTCTATCCTATGATTGTTTGAAAATGTCTTCATGGAAGCCAGGACAACGTTTAATAAATGCATGCTAATAAAATATAAGAATACCCTCCAGGGTTCCAACATGGCTGTGACCAGTGTCTACCGTATCTAAGGGGCAGAAGATCAGAGACTGATAAACCAGTGAGTAAACAGGTGGCTGGATACAACACACCAACGTTGGTGCTTTCTGAAGGGGACACCCGGGGAGTTGGGACAATTGGATCCAGGCCCCTCTTTGTCGTCTCCCAAGTCCAGGAGTCATGAACTGTGAGCACCTTCCCCTTACTGTGCAGGCCCCCACAACCCAGGGACCCTCAACTCCAGCAGCCGCCAGACATCAGATCCCCCTTTCTCCCCTGAGAGCAGCGTCTGAATTGCTGGGACAGCATCCTAAACTCCAAACCATGTTTCCACTGGTCCCATGTGGACACCAGGTGGACAATAAAAACACAGGGATCCCGGGTCCAGAATAGTGACGACCAGATGAATCTGACTACCGGAGTGCAGTGTCTGGTAGGCCTGTGAATGACAGTTCAGCTGCCTTGTGAGACAGCAAATCTCCTGGAGTACCCCACCCCCAGCTTCCATCGGCGGCATCTGTGCCCCCTCAGCTACCACCTGAGATGTCCACATCCTTTGCCCTTTAAGGCACTCATGCCTGTGTAAATGCCATTCAAGGCACTTGCACCTTCCAAAACCTTCCCAAGATAGTATGACTGCATCCAAAATGCCAGCACCCATGTGTGTTCCCCAGGACGTCTTCTGTCATCCTGAAGATTACTCCAGACTCCAGAGACCAGAAGATCTAGTCTTCGGTGCATTTTCAAGGAACAAATAGCCAAAGCTATGGACAACCAGATAACTAAAGGTCAGTGGAAGAACACAGACAGCAAAAAACAGGACTTCATGGCTTCATAAGAACCTCCCCGCCAAAAAAAAACCAATGGATATTCTCATGCAGCTGAAACACAGGAAAATCACCTTAAATCTATGCTTGTGCAGTTATTAGAGGCTTAATAAAAAGGAAATGAACAAATATCTCAAAGAAATATAGAAAAATACAACCAAATAGAGGCCATCAAGGACAGACAAGAAACCACAATCAAATGGAAAATGAATAAAACTGTTCAAAACATGAAAAGAAAATTAGAATCAATATATAAAACACAAACTGAGAAACCCCTGCAGATGGAAAATTTAGAGAAGAGATCAGACTCCACAGAGGTAAAAATCAACAGAATATAAGAGATGGAGGAGAGAATCTCAGGCATTGAAGATACAATTGAGGAAATCAATGCATCTCTCAAAGAAAACATTTAAACAGAACAGTTCCTGACACAAACCATCCAAGAAATCAAGCACACCATGAAAAAGCATACCATGAAAAAAATGAAACCTAAAAATAATAAGAATAGATGAAAAAGAAGACCCCATACTCCAAGGTACAGAAAATATTTTCAAGAAAATCATAGGAAGAAATTTTCCCAACCTGAAGAAAGTGATGCCCTTAACCATACAAGAGGCTTACAGAACACCAAAAAGACTAGACCACAAAAGAAATTTCTCCTGCCACAAAATATTTAAAACATGAAATCTAAAGAAAAAAAATATTAAAAGCAGCAAGGTAAAAAATCTAAGTAACATATAAAGGTAGACCTATCAGAATCACGCCTGAATTCTGAACAAAGACTATGAGAACCAGAAGAGCCTAGGCAGATGCCATGCAGACACTAAGAGAACACAGATGCCAAATGAGACTACTAAACCCAGCAAAACTTTCAATCACCAAACATGGAGAAAACAAGGTATTTCATGACAAAACTAAATTTATACAATATCTACGTACTAACACAGCCCTACAGAATATACTAAAAGGAAAACTTAAACCCAACGAGATCAACTACACCCAAAAAATACAGGATATAGATAACTTCACAACAGCAAAATCATAAGAAAACAAGCACACAAACACACTATCACCACTACAATAAAAGGAACTAACAATCATTGGTCATTAATATCTATCAACATCAATGGACTCAACTCTCCAATAAAAACAACACAGATGAAAGGATGGTTGCAGAAACAAGAGCCAACATTCTGTTGCATTAAAAAAAAATACATGTCAGCAACAAAGATAGACACTACCTCAGAGTAAAGGGCTGGAAAAGGTTTTCCAAGCAAATGGAACCAAGAAGCAAACTAGGGTAGCCATCCTAATATCTAATAAAATCTACTTTCAACCAAAATTAATCAGAAGAGATAGGCAAGGACATTTCATTCTCATTAAAAGAAAAATCTACCAAGAGGATATCACAATCCCAAACATTAATGCTCCAAATACAAAGGCACCTGTATTCATTAAAAAAAAATTATTAAAGCTTAAATCACACATTGATTCCAACACATTAATAGTTGGAGATTTCAACACCCCACTCTCACCAATGGACAGATCATTGAGATGGAAGCTAAATTGAGAAATAATCAAGCTAATAGAGGTCATGAATCAAATGAACCTAATAGATGTCTTCATAACTTTTCACCCAAACACAAAAGAATATACTTTTTTCTCAGCGCCACATGGAACCTTCTCCAAAATTGACCACATAGTCGGTCAGGTCATAAAGCAAACTTGAACCAATACATAAACATTGAATTAACCCATTGTTCTTGGTCAGATCACCATGGATTAAAGCGAGGCCTCAGAAACAACAGAAACAACAAAAAGTCTACACACTCATGGAAAGTGAACAACTCCCTGGTTAGTGATCGGTGGGTGAGGGGAAAAAAATAAAGAAACAAATTAAAGACTTCCTAAATTTCAATGAAAATGAGGGCACAACCTACCCAAACTCGTGAGACATCATGAAAGCAGTGCTAAAAGGAAAGCTCATAGCATTTAGTGACCTCATAAAGAAATTGGAGAGATCCAATATTAGCAACTTAACAGAGCACCTGAAAGCTTTAGAAAAAAAGAAGCAAATACACCAAAGAGGAGTAGATGGCAGGAAATAATCAAACTCAGGGGTGAAATAAATAAATTAGAAAAAAGAGAGAGCAATACAAAGAGTCAACAAAACCGAGAGTTGGTTCTTTAAGAAAAATCAACAAGATAGACAAACCACTAGCAAAACTAACTAAATGCAGAGAGTCCATACATAAATTAACAAAATCAGAAAATGAAAAGGGGAACATAACAACAGGCACTAAGGAAATCCAAATAATCATTAGGTCTTACTTCAAAAGTCTGTATTCCACAAAATTGGAAAATCTAACAGAACTGAAAGATTTTCTTGATAGATTTTACTTACCAAAGTTAAATCAAGAGCAGGTAAACAGTTTAAACAGCCCTATAACCCCTAAGGAAATAGAAGCAATAAGACAACTAAAGAAGATCAAAGGGATACAAATCAGAAAGAAAAAAGTTAAAGTATCACTGTTTGCAGATGATATAATAGTATACATAAGCAACACCAAAAATTCCATCAAAGAACTGTTGGCAGCTGATAAACTCCTTCAGCATAGTGTCTGGATACAAGATAAATTCAAAAAATCATTAGCCCTCCTATATACAAATGACAAATGGGCTGAGAAAGAATTTAGGAAAACCATACCCTTCATAACAGCTACAAATAATATAAAGTATCTAGGGGTACCTCTAACCAAGGAAGTCAAAGACCTGCATGACAAGAATTTTAAGTCTCTGAAGAAAGAAACTGAAGAAGTTACCAGAAGATGGAGAGATCTCCCATGCAATTGGATATGTAAGATTAATGTATTAAAAATGGCCATCTTACCAAAGGCAATCTACAGATTCAGTGCAATCCCCATCAAAATACCAACACAATTTTTCACAGATTTTGAAAGGACAATTCTAAACTTCACATGGAAAATAAAAACCATAATAGCTAAAACAATCCTATAAAATAATAGAACTTCTGGAAATATCCTCATACCTAATGTCAAGATATAGTACACAGCAATAGTAATAAAAAGGGCATGGTACTGGCATAGAAATAGGCTTGTTGATCAACAGAATCAAATCAAAGACCTAGAAATAAACATACACATCTATATACACTTGATTTTTTTTACAAAGGAGCCAAAACCACACAATGGGAAAAAGACATATCTTCAACAAATGGTGTAATTGGATGTCTGCTTGTATGAAAATGCAAATAGATCCATATTTATCACCCTGCACAAAGCTCAAGCCCATGTGGATCAAAGGCCTACACATAAAACCAAATATGCTAAATCTGCTAGATGAGAAAGTGGGTAAAAGCCTGAATTCTGTTCCTGAACAGAACACGAACAGCTCAGGCTCTAAGATCTACAAATAATAAATGGGACCTTTTGAAACTGAAAAACTTCTGCAAAGCAAAGGACACTATCAATAGAACAAAATGGCAGTGTATAGATTGGGAAAACATCTTCACCAATCCTACATCCAACAAAGGGCTAATATCCAAAATGTAATAAGAACCCAAAAAAATAAACGCCAACAAACCAAATAATCAAATTTAAAAATAGGATACAGAGCTAAACAGAGAATTCTCAACAGAGGACTCTCAAATGGTGGAGAAGCACTTAAAGAAATGCTCAGTGTCCTTAGTCGTCCGGGAAATGGAAATCAAAATGACTCTGAGATTCTATTTTACATTTATCAGAATGGCTAAGATCAAAAACTCAAGTGACAGCACATGCTGGAGAGGTTGTGGAGAAAAGGGAACCCTCCTCCATTGCTGCTGGGAGTGCAAACTTGTACAACCACTTTGGAAATCAAGCTGGTGTTTTCTCAGAAAACTGGGAATAGCCATATGTCAAGACCCAGCTATACCACTCCTGGTGCATACACCCAAAAGATGCTCCACCATACAAGGACATTTGCTTAAACATGTTCATAGCAGCTTTATTTGTAATAGCCAAAAACTGGAAACAACCCAGATGTCCCTCAACTGAAGAATGGATAGAGAAATTGTGGTATGTTTGCACGATGAAATAGTACTCAGACATTAAAAAAAAAAAAAAGAATCCAAGAAATTTACAGGCAAAAGGTGGGAACTAGAAAAGATCATCCTGAATGAGGTAACATAGACCCAGAAAGACACACATGGTATGTACTAACTTATAAGCGGAATTTAGTCATATAGTACAGGATAGACACACTATGCACAGACATAAGCCAAGAGCATAAGCCAGATGGGCATCTCAGGCTTCATGTGGCCCCAATAGTTAGGGTAGTGGGGGATATCTCTGACAGAGACTACGTTGCCTGCTTTTTGATCATTTCTCCATGATGGGACTTCCCTACCAGGCCACAGGGGAGGAAGATGAACTCAGTCCTCATGTGAATAGATGAGCTGGGGTGCCTGGGTAGGGGAGTTCCCTATTCTGAGGAACAGGGGAGAGGAGATGTGGGAGGGAGAGTGGGACTGGGAGGAGAGGATGGAGGAGCCTATGACCAAGATGTAAATTGAATTAATTTATATATATATATATGTATATATAATTTTATATATTTAAATATATATACCAACTAAATATACACATGAATATATATTCATATCACGTATGAATATATATATGTGTATATATATGTATATATATATATATATATATATATATATATATACAAACTATCCCCAAATTGGTCTATAAATTAAGTGCAATTCCAAGAAATTAAAAATTAAATTTTCTATACTGAGCTTAAAGGAATGTGATGAATGTTTCACATGGTTTACATGAAAGCAAAAAAAGAGAAAGATTTCCCTGTGAGATGCCCAGAACTTCCACATGCAGGACCTGGAATCTACAGGGAAATTGTCCTTAGTTCCTCAGTTGACCTGCAGATGTGATGTAACCCAGTCAAAATTTTCAGAAGATTTTTCTTAAAAAAAAAAAAAAAAAAAAAAAAAAAAAAAAAAAGACATTGAAATGGTGATTCTAAACTGTAAATGGAAGTGTGAAGGATCTGGAAAAGCAAAAAACTGTGTGGAGAAATAAGAAAGGGGAGGTGCCTACACTATCAAAACCTACCATGAGAGTAAAGGAATTGGGAAGCTATGCTTTCAGCATATCGACTAATAAGATAGGAAATCCCAAAATATGTCCATCACATATTGAGATTTTTACCAGGGTCTCACACTAATTCCACAGGACAGAAAATATTTTTAAAAGAACATGGAAATTTCTGAAGAATGGAAATTCTCATTAAAATTTATCTCAAACTGATAGAGGAAAAAAAAAAAAAACCTCTAAGATTATACACGTAAATCTTTAGCTAATACATAGATTTTCTTAGTTGCAATAAAACACAGCTTTGTGATCATGAGTGGTGTGTCCGCATTAGTCTCAGCTGTCGGCTTGACAGAGCCTAAGCAGTGGCTCTCAACCTTCCTGATGCTGAGACCCTTTAATACAGTTCCTCATGGTGTGGTGACCCCAACCACAGAGTTATTTCATCGCTTCCTCATAACTTTAATACTGCTGCTTTTACAAACTGTCATGTGAATATCCGATATGCAATGCCGCAAAGGGGTTTAGACCCAGAGGCTGAGAACCACTGGCCTCGAGGAACCTCAGGGAGTTTCCGTTGAGGAAATTTCCCAGATTAAATTGCCTGTGGCCTTGTCTGTGAGGGGTTGTCTTTCTAAATGACTGATGTGGCCCAGCTCAGTGAGGGCTGCACCATCCCTGGGGAGGAGGACTCCTGCTCTGTAAGAAAGCTAGCTGAGCACAATCTACTGAGCAAGACAGAGCACTCTGTGGCTTCTGCATTTGAGGTCCTGCCCTGGCTTCTTCTTCTTTTTTTTTTAATTGTTATTAGTTTTTTTAAATTTTATTTTATTTGTTACACTTTATTTACTTTGTATACCCCATAAGTCCCTCCCTCCTCCCCTGCCAGTCCCACCTTCTCTCCTCCTTCTTCACGCATGCCCCTCCCCAAGTCCACTGATAAGGGAGGTCCTCCTCTCCTTTCTTCTGACCTTAGTCTATCAGATCTCCTCAGGAGTGGCTGCATTGTCATCTTCTGTGGCCTGGTAAGGCTGCTCCCCCCTCAGGGGGAGGTGATCAAAGAGCAGGCCAATCAGATTATGTCAGAGGCAGTCCCTCTTCCCATTACTATGGAACCCACTTGGACACTAAACTGCCATGGGCTACATCACTGCAGGGGTTCTAGTTTGTCTCCATGTCTGGTATTAGTTGGAGTATGAGTCTCTGGGAAGACCCCTGTATTCAGATTTTCTGGTTCTGTTGCTCTCCTTGTGGGGTTCCTGTGCTCTCCAGATCTTACTATTTCTCACTTCTTACATAAGATTCCATGCACTCTACCCAACAGTTGGCCATAAGTCTCAGGGTCTGCTTTTGAGAGTCTGCAGGCAGAGCCTTTCAGAGGCCCTCTGTGGCAGGTTTCTAGGTTGTTTCTTGTTTTCTTCTTCTGATGTCTGTCCTCTTTGCCTTTCGGGATAGGGATTGAGCATTTTAGTCAGGGTCTTCTCTCTTAATTAGTTTCTTTAGATGTACAGATTTTAGTAGGTTTATCCTATGTTATATGTCTATATGAGTGAGTATATACCATGTGTGTCTTTCTGCTTCTGGGACAGCTCACTCAGGATGATCCTTTCTAGGTCCCACCATTTACCTGCAAATTTCATGATTTCCTTATTTTTCATTGCAGAGTAATACTCCATTGTGTAGATATACCACAATTTCTGCATCCATTCTTCAGTTGAGGGGTATCTGGGCTGTTTCCAGCTTCTGGCTGTTACAAACAAAGCTGCTACAAACATGGTTGAGCAAATGTCCTTATTGTGTACTTGAGCCTCTTTTGGGTATATGCCTAGGAGTGGTATGGCTGGATCTTGAGGAAGTGCTATTCCTCGTTGTCTGAGAAAGCGCCAGATTGCTATCCAGAGTGGTTGTACAAGTTTACATTCCCACCAGCAGTGGAGGAGGGTTCCCCTTTCTCCACAACCTCTCCAGCATGTGTTGTCACTTGAGTTTTTTATCTTGGCTATTCTGATGGGTGTAAGGTGAAATCTCAGGGTTGTTTTGATTTGCATTTCCTAATGGTTAATGACATTGAGCATTTCTTTTAAGTTTTTCTCTGCCATTCGATATTCCTCTACAGAGTTCTCTGTTTAGCTCTGTTCCCCATTTTTTAATTGGATTACTTGGTTTGCTGCTTTTCAGCTTCTTTAGTTTTTATATATACTGGATATTAGCCCTCTGTCAGATAAAGGGTTGGTGAAGATTCTTTCCCAATCTATAGGCAGTCATTTTGTTTTGATGATGGTTGGTGTCCTTTGCTTTACAGAAGCTTTTCAGTTTCGTGAGGTCACAGTTATTGATTGTTGCTCTTAGAGCCTGTGCTGTTGGTATTCTGTTCAGGAAGTTGTCTCCTGTACCAATGAGTTCTAGGGTTTTCTCCACTTTTTCTTCTAACTGATTTAATGTGTCTGGTTTTATGTTGAGGTCTTTGATCCACTTGGACTTTATTTTTGTGCAGGGTGATAAGTATGAATCTATTTGCATTTTTCTACATGTAGACATCCAGTTAGACCAGCACCATTTGTTGAAGATGCTGTTTTTTCCCCATTGTATGATTTTGGCATCTTTGTCAAAAATCAGGTGTCCATAAGTGTGTGGGTTTATTTACTTCTGTTCAGTTCCATTGATCCACCATTCTGTTTCTATGCCAGTACCATGCAGTTTTTATAACTGTTGCTCTATAGTACAGCTTAAGATCAGGGATGAAGATACCTCCCGAAGATCTTTTATTGTAGAGAATTGTTTTAGCAATTCTGGGTTTCTTGTTATTCTATATGAAGTTGAGAATTTTTCTTTCCAGGTCTATAAAGAATTGTGTTGGTAATTTGATGGGAATTGCATTGAATCTGTAGATTGCTTTTGGTAAGCTGGCCATTTTTATTATGTTAATCCTGCCAAGCCATAAGCATGGGAGATCTTTCCATCTTCTGATATCTTCTAATTCTTTCTTCAGAGACTTGACATTTTTTTTATACAAGTCTTTGACTTGTTTGCTTAGGGTTACACCAAGGTACTTTATGTCCTTTGTGGCTATTGTGAAGTGTGTTGTTTCCCTAATTTCTTTCTCAGCCCAAAAAAATCAGGAGGGCTACTGATTTTTTTGAGTTAATTTTGTATCCAGCCACTTTGCTGAAGGTGTTTATCAGCTGTAGGAGTTCCCTGGTAGAGTTTTTGGGGTCACTCATGTATACTATCATATCATCTGCAAATAGTGATAATTTAACTTCTTCCTTTCCCATCTGTATCCCCTTGATCTCCTTCAACTGTCTTGTTTCTCTAGCAAGAACCTCCAGAACTATGTTGAAGAGATATGGAGAGAGTGGGCAGCCTTGTCTTGTCCCTGATTTCAGTGGGAATGCTTTAAGTTTCTCTCCATTCAGTTTGATGTTGGCTATAGGCTTGCTGTATATTACCTTTACTATGTTTAGATATGTGCCTTATATCCCTGATCTCTTCAATACTTTAAACATGAATGGATGTTGGATTTTGTCAAATGCTTTTTCAGCATCTAGGGGGGTTATCATGTGGTTTTTTTCTTTGAGTTTGTTAATATGGTGGATCACATTGATGGATTTCTGTATATTGAACCACCCCTGCATACCTGGGATGAAGCCTACTTGGTCATAGTGGATGATATCTTTGATGTGTTCTTGTATTCGGTTTGCAAGTATTTTGTTGAGTATTTTTGCATCAATGTTCATAAGGGAGATTGGCCTGAAATTCTCTTTCTTTGTTGGGTCTTCGTGAGGTTTAGGTGCCAAGGTGCCCTGGCTTCTTTAAGGATGGATCGTCACCCTGGAATTTTGAGTCACATAAGTTCTTTCCTCCCCGTGTTGCTTTCAGTCAAGAGTGTTTTATCGCAGCAACAGAGAGCAAATCAGAACAGGTGGCTAAGAGTCTTTTAATCAAAACTCAAAAGTAATTAACTATAATTTTCATTTTTAAAAACTTGGTAAATTGGGCACCCACAAAATTAAAACTTTCTCCTAATTAAAAATAAATGAAAAAGGCAACACAAACTGGAGAGACACTCATTATTTGTCTGGCAGTAGCTTCATACCCAACAAATCAAAAAAGGAGAGAATATGGAGTGTTACTGTAAGTCAACCATGAGAGAATAATCCAAGAAAAAATATCGATAAAGTATCTAAAAATTAAAATAAAATCAGTCCAAAAGAGACTAGCCTAGTGGATAAGGTGCTCAAGATCTTTAGTGACGAAGGAAATATAAGTTACAAACACAACAAGGTACATCCCATGCTCACTAGAATGGCTTCTATCTGAAACACTCACTGACAACCCTCAGTGTCCATGAGGCCTGGACTGCTAGGACCCACGACATCTAGGTAAAGGGGAACTACTACAATGATTTTGAAATGCATTTGTCATATTTATGAAGTTAAATGTAAACCCACTCTGGGAACCAGAGATCTTTTCTTGGATATCTTACAAAGAGAAACTAAGAGCATGTCCACAAAAGACTTTTACTAAGGTGTACATAACGGCCTTTCACATAACATTAAAAATTATGAGTAGTGAAAATAAGAAAATGAAAAATTTTTGCACCATAAGAAAATGAAAATTTTTTACATCAATAAGAAAATGAAAATATTTACTTTGCAATAAAATGGATTGAATATTGATACCTGCAACAACAGTGATTGACCTAGAGGATAATGAGTGCCCGACTCCATTTATATGAAGTTCTCAACCAGGTAAAACCAATCTATGGAAGTTGTAAACACAGTGAGGGGAAGAATTGACAGAAAGCCACAAGAAAAAAAAAGGAGTGAGGCTGATAAAAGTATTTTAGACTTTAAGGTTGTCTCAGATAATTACCAGTTTTTATACTTTTACATAAATCGTTGAGGTGTACCTTGATATATAAACACAAAGAGATGATAAACATTCGGTTGAATGAACTTGAAACTATAACTTTTGATGTATTCAAGTTACACCTCAAGGATGTCTATGGAAGAAATAAAAAATCTATAGTTAAAATTAAAACAACCCAGAGAAGAAAAATAAACAAGATAAACCCACTTTATCAGATAATAAAATATACTATAAAGCCAAAGTAATAAAAACATTCAGGTATCGGCCTACAAACAAAATACAGATCAATAGCACACTACGAAGAGCCAAGGTAGCCTATTATCATATTTCTTATGTGATAACGGCAGTATAAATCAAAGATAATATTGTTTAATAACACTATTGGAGAAGCTAAAACACAAGAAAAGTAAAGCTGGATCCTTACCTAGTATATTAATATTTCCACATGGATGAAAGACCCAAATGCATAAAATAACCATCTGAGAAGGTCAGAATTAAATGCAGAAGAATGTACTGCAACACACCTTCTCAGATAGTACTTCAAAGGCACCAACTTCTGTAGCTAGACTCAAAATACATTTTCCAGTTCGATAAGAGATATTTAGTACGTGTTCATAGGTGACAGCATGAAGGAATGTATTTGTGACATTTGATATAAACAGAGAATACTTTGCTTAGAGGTTACAAGAAAACTCCACCAAGTCAAAAGACAAGTAGACGACAATCCCAAATTAAAATATTCAAGGCTTGTGTTTCAACAGTTTGAAAAGGAAATTCAAAGGGCATCCGAAGCGTATGAAAAGACATTCAACCACTTTAGTAATAAAAAGTGTTAATTAAATAACAATTTGAGCAGAGCTTATTAGGCTGATAAAAACAGGAAAACTAGATAATGCCAGGAGCTGGAGGAAAGGTTAGGGGCATTGCAATTTTCACATGCTACTGTGCAGCCATTTCGGAAACCAGCCTGGTGGCGCGTCATCAATTAGGTACACAAATATCTGAAGCCCTACTGCTCTGCTTCTTGGTATGAACCCCAGTAAGTTTCCACCGAGGTCCGAGGGGTTGTTTCATTTCAGGGATGAAAGAGTGTCTGTGTAAACTATGGTGGGTGCTCACAGTGGCATATGTGTATTGCTCAGATATCTGCCAGTCAGCAGTTAGCAGCACAGATATCTACGAGGGTTGATCCAGAAAACGGAGCACAGGAGAACATTGGGGGAAGCTTGGGAAGCGATGCTATTTGGGCAAATTTAAAATAGAAGCAGCAGACAACAACCTGCCATTTGCAAATATTTGCAAGAGGGTACAAGAGGGAGGGAGAAGTGGGGAATAGAGAAAAAGAAGGGAATAAAATAAGGGAGGGATCCTGGGGGGGGGGTGGATAATGATAACCTTAAGCCACATGCTGATGAGGAGGAATGACTGGCCTTTTGCCAGCTGAGCATCAAAACTAGTTATTGAAGTTTCCTCTTGGGAAAGGGTCTTGAGGGGAGATGGGGGGGGGGCCTGGAAAATCAGTAGGTAAATGCATCAGGTGGTGCCGCGGAAGTATGTTCATCCTAGATTTTATTTTTAAATGTCTGAAGCTCAAAGGAGCTAAGCAAGGTCATGTTTTGCAAGAGGCAGTACCAGAACTCAGATTCAGTAACAAAATGAGTCACCCCTTTGCTGTCGCCACCCAAGCCAATCTTCTCAGCTCAGTGGCTGCCATGGCTTTCCCACCGGACCTCCTAGCCCACCCTAATCTTGCCCTACAGGTCATTCATTCGCACAGTTCCTGGAGTGACCGCATACAGTCCATCTCCGATTCTGGCCCTTCACAGCTCAAAACCTTTCACACAGCTAGTCTGGTCCCTATTATATTCAAAATGGAATCCAAGTTGCTCACACGTCCTGCAAACCCTGGAACCCAGCTCTCGTCTCCATTCCCATTCCATCTGGCTCTTTCAATTCTGCCACACTAAACATTTTGCTCTCCATCAAACAACTGGAGAACATTCCAACCCCAGGGCCTTCCCCCTGGCCTTCTCCATTTGCTGCATCCCTTGCACTCCTTTGCCTCGTCCAAACACACAGAGAAAAATAACAGCATTCCTCAGCACAGCCTCTGATGACCACCATGTCTAAAATACCCCATATTCTAGTATAGTCAGTATTTGATCCTGTACCTTGCTTTGGTTTTGCTAGGTAACCCTACCCTGTATTTTTGTTGGCTTCTTGGGTTTTGTCTCCTATGTTGGGATGGAGGCAGATACCACTGTGACCTTCAGACTGCACAAAGCCTCATTTGGTAGGTACGGATGAGTATGTGGGTGTCTGAACCCTAAATCTATGTCTCTCCCCATGACACCACTCATGGCTCTCAAATTCAACTGAAGATTGCACAGGGTCAATGGGGTCAGTGGCGAATGACACCTCAACCAGAAAGCAAGCAGGTCTGAGAAGCACAGCGGAAATGGTTACCCTGGGTCAGCTTGTAGTAAGAAAGGCTACTGAAGCTCTGAGCATTTTGTCTCAAAAAAAAAAAAAAATGAAAACCAACTGGCCAATCTAACCCCATGACTCAGAGCAGCCGTCTCTGAGGCTGTCCTCATGAGCCCCAGGGGTGAGAGACTTCAAAGAGGACCTACAAAATTCCTTTTCTATGTCTACTGGGCAACACAATAAGAAATGCATCTTTTTTAGGAGCATAAATTTCTTTGCTGCAATTTTATCCCATTTCCTCCTGGTAATGTACTAGATAATCGGGAAATAAATAAAGGAATAAAGTGCTATGGAAATCCCACACATTTACCCAAATCAAACAGGAGATTTCATCCTGGATTGTAATGGTGCCTCTCTTGTTAATCCCAGCTGGCTCTCTGAAACTGGCTCTTGGGGCTCAGTTTGGCAATCAGCCTCCATAAAAATGCCACTTTCTGTAGTCTCTCCTAAAAGAGCTATTGAAGAGGATCATTAGGAGGAGAGCTTCCTCAGTAGGAAGGAGAACAAATCATTCTTTAAACAACATAATGTCCTTCTTCTAAAAGCACATCCCTACCCATTTCCACACCCATGAAATGTGACATTAGGAGACCCCTGGAACTCTAGCTGAGTCGTAAAACCACCCTGGCCTCCAAAAAAAAGGATAGGCGGTCTTCCTCCTATGCCCATTGAAGGGCCGTGTGCACAAGCATGGTTTGACTACTTGGAACCACACCTCAAGTCTTCAGGCTCTGTACCTATGGTGTCAGCAGATGCAGGTGGAGGCTGCAAAGCATTCATATAACAGGGCAGTGGGCATTTGTTGCTTCTTCTGCTGTGGGTCACACTTCTGGCGCGCTCATTTTCCAAGCTGCTGATTCACTCTGGGCTTTTCC
This sequence comes from Psammomys obesus, assembly GCF_907164565.1. Lineage (NCBI taxonomy): Eukaryota > Metazoa > Chordata > Mammalia > Rodentia > Muridae > Psammomys > Psammomys obesus. Next base: position 8,085,155 of record NW_026596120.1, read on the forward strand.
AATAAAGTTGACTTGATTCTGTTGCCTGTGTCTGTCATATGCTTAGCCACACTCTGATAACAACGTTCGAGATGTAAAAGAGAGTGGAGAAACACACAAACTCTCTGAGATATGGGCTCAGAGATGATTGTTTCTCCTTTTTCCTATTGACTAAAGTGACATGACTTATCCAAAGGTGGGATGGAAAAACTGCGCAATACAGCCTGCTCTCCAGCTGGCTCAGGAAGTCTGATGACACAGAAATAACCAGGCAGACCCCAGTTCCCTCTCTCAAACCACAGCTCTTTCAGGTATTGAAGTGGAAGTTCCTGGTTTCTTTGAAGTCTGAGTTTTGTCATGTGATATTTTGCTGCAAGATGAACATGTGATGTTTTACCAGGTTGGCTCGTGAAAGGGCAAGTGATGTTTTGTTGTGAGCTCTCACGTCTAAGGGGTGTGACTTTGGCCAGCTGAGAAGTTCATGGGTGGACTCTGAGGAGAGGACATATGTAGAGTCCCACTCACAGTGAGAGATCACTTTTTGGTTCAACATTGCTGTGCTGATCTTTGTGCTTCAATACTTGAGTTCAAAGAGAGAAATGTTCAGCTTCTCTGTACAATCCAATTGAGTCTTGAGGCTTTTGCTGACTTCATATTGCTGTTATGTATTGCTATTTTGTGTTGATCTCTGGACTGGAGTGCTGGTATCCTGACATCTGAGTCTGGCAATCTGCTAAAGACCCATGGACCCTAATCAGCAGAAAGTAGATAAAAAAGGACTACAGCCCTTTTCCCTACTAATCTTCTACCTAAGGTTTCAGGGGTTGGAAGAAAGGTAAAGGTGCCTAAGAACCCTAAATAAAGTAGATTTGGTGAAAAACATAAGCCTACAAGGTATCATTTCAGTCAGAGTTACAGCTGAATCTGCTGATCCTTTTCTTCTGCTCCAGAGACTACAGCACCCACACTTTCCTGCTTTCACTATTGACTGTAGATCTACCACTCCAGAGACAAAGGGAACGTAAGCATGCTCTAACTGTATTTATCCCTTCCTACTTTCAACTTTTATAATGAAAATCTATGCGTTGCAAACCAACACATCCTGATTAATCACATATGGTCACATATAATATATATCCTTATGCATATATTAGTCATCTATAATAGTCAATATCAATTTGCATTGGCTCTCACAATGATCAAAACAATGTTGGCACAAATTGCATTTGGAATCCTCAGTTTGGTTTTTCCCAGTCAATGGGTTTTTTCCACACAATGTTGCCAGGATTAAAAAAAAAAAAAAAAACAAAAACAAAAAAAAAAAAAAAAAAAAAAAAAAAAAAAAAAAAAAAAAAAAAAAACACAAATTCTACACTTTCTTATAGTGCCAAAATGTATTGAATGTATACTTCCTCATCAATTTACCATACATTTACTGGAACAAAAGCCCAGAGTAAATCAAGAAGCGTCTTTGCATACATTAGTATTTCACTAATTTCTATTTTTCTTCCTTCAAATTCCTGTTTGCCTCTTTTTTCTGTTAAGTTCATTCATTGGATTTTTTTTTCCTATCAGCTATTGCGTCTTTTTCATTCTCAATTTTCTGTTTTGTTCCTCCTTTTTATGGTCTTTTTTTTTTTTGTAAGATTTTTCTTTCATTTATTGAAAGCATGCTTTTATTTACCTTGTCAAGCCTGGTGATGATTGTCTCTCTGTCTTTCCTGCCTATGTATGCAAATAAGTAAATTATCTCTTTGGTGACCTCAGCTCATTGTCTTCTTCTGTCACTAGGTCATATTGCTTTGTGTCCCCCCATTGGCAATTTTTAGCACTTCCTGGATATTTGATGTACACACTCTGGAGCTGTTGTTCTCTGTACACACTATTCTTTGAACAACTGACTTCTTTAGAGTAGAACCAGAAACTCTTATCTTTAGGTAGCTCAAATCCCCTTTTGAGTTTGTTTGGGGCTGAGCTAATTTGAGTCCCACAGCAGTCTATTTCTTCATATTTCAACCCTCCAAAATCTTCCTCCTTCCCTCTCTATTTCTCTTCCTGCTTTCCTTCCTTCCTTCTTACTACCAAGGGCCTCCTTGCATTTAGGTGAATTTGTTTTATCACTGTATCATTTACATATGTTTTCTGTGGTTGCTGAGTCTGTAGCAACCTTCTAGCCCTATTCCCATATCTTTACCCTTCTATTCTCCACTCGTTCTTTCATCTCTTTGGTTTTTATTCAGAATAATTTTCACCCTGCTTAAAAGTTTTCCTTCAGTAGCTTTCATAGCATATCCTTTCATACACTGGTTATTTCTATTGGATATTATCTTAACATTACTCCTTTCATCATTTTTGTGTGTATGAATATATATATATATATATATATATATATATATATATATATATATATATTTGTGTATGAATGTGGGCATACATGTGGCATGGTACCTATGAAGGTCAGGAGGATCTCAAATATCACCATGGTCCTCACCTTCTACCATGTTTGAAGTGGGGTCTCTTTGGGTTTTTTTGTTTTGTTTTATTTTTTTCTGTTTTTGTTTTTCCACACACACACCAGGTTAGGCTTCCATGGTTCTCCCATCTTTCCCTCCAAGTTCCCCATAGGAGCACTAGGATTAAAAACACTGCCCTAGTGTCCAGCTTTTATGTGAGTTTTGGGAATTCAAGCTGAGGTTTTGGTGGCAAGTTCTTTGACCCACTGAGCCATCTCCTCAACCTCTCATCTTTATTTTTGAAGATTGTTTTGCACACTATAATTCTAGATTTGCCTTTATAATTTTTTACCATCCAAAGACACCATTTCTGGGTTTAACAGTTTCTATTGAGAAGGAAGTTCTTGATGTAATTATTCTTTTTATGAAAGTAGCATCTTTTCCCCAACTCTCCCAGACACTTAGAAGACATTTCCCTTTGGCTTGCATTGCTAATATCGTGTTACAAGATGTATGGGTGCAGTTTTCTTTGTGTGAACCTCACTTAGGTCCTGTAGAATTTCTTTGATGTGTGGCTTGGTATGTTTTAAAATCTTCAGCCACGTGAACTTCAGATAATTGCTTTTCCATGTTTTTGTTCTCATGGTGAAGACAGGTTAGACCTCTTCATTGGGTCTGCTACATTTTTTTTTTTTTTTACCTGTGTTGTGAGTGTAAAGGTCTCATTCTTTTTCTCACTCTGTTTCCCTAATGACTATTTTACTGGTTTCTTCATTTCTTGTCTGATCCAACCAAATGGTGCAACTAATTATTGAGTTTCAAATTACTGCATTATTAGTTTCAGAATTTTTATTTGATGTCTTTTAAATGTCTTTTTTGTCTTTTGCTGCTATTACTCCCTTCCCTTATATTTTTCTAAAACATACCCATAGTATGTTAATTTACAAGAACCTGATACCCTACAGGTATTTTATATTATAAATTTGCTAATCTTGACCATTAGTCATTCCATTTTCATCTTTTTTTTAGGCTCACTAATTTTGCCATGCATCAAATATTGTGTATAATAATTGAACTAATAATTTGAACTACCAGAAAATGTCATATTCTTCCCAAAATAATTTTCTCACTTCTAACAGAAATTTTGAAAGGGCCTAGGTTAGCTATACCCAGATAAAAATTGAAATGACTCCTAGCTGGACTTACAGTCATTTGTGTATGGTAGCCTGTCTCCAGTGTAACCCTGTTCTTAGGTTGGAGGTGTTTAAACTTATCCAAGAGCCTTGGGGGTTCACACACCTTTCACATATCTTATGTTCTGAATTTGTGTTATTGTCTCCCTACATCCATCCTTAAAAGATTCCATTCATCGTTCCAGCCTTGGTTTACTCTCTCAAGTTGAGTTCCCCAAGAGAAGAAGGAGCCAGACATTAGGCTTTCTTTCAGCCTGGCTCACTAACTTTCAGTGCATGTGGTTTTAGCTACACTTACTGTTCTTTTTTTTTTTTTTCAAACTTATTCCCAGTCTATGCTCATAAAAGTAGATATCTAAAGTCCTCTGTTCTTACAACTTGAGATTTTGAGAACATAAATCTAGAGGTTTGGGCAACCATATTACCAGCCTGAGGGAGAAGCTGCCCAAGGATGATGCTCTCTATTTGTTATACTGCAAAATGATGGAGGTTAGGCACAAATCAGACATGTAATGGCTGATCTAAGTGTTCAGTTAATATATTTATGGGTGGATAAGTGAAGATCAATCCGGCTTCCGTCCTCGGTAAATTCACAGTGAGATGGGAGGCATGAGATATGAGAGGGGAAATACACACAACACACACGAGAGGCACAGAGTATCATGAGATGGGTAAGGTGTACCAGGAAAGTACTGTGGAAGCGTGAGAAGGCAGCTTGGTTGCTGGGATCATTGTTCTGCTTATTTGCCTCTTGCCTCTCCATCTTCCCCCAAGAAAGAATTTTATACTGCACTGAAAGGGTAGTTAAGGGGTAAGCAGGCCCACATCTTTAACCTGTTATATCCTAACCAGATTCCATCTAAACATTCCCAATGCTGCTGACCAATCAGTGTCTGTTTCTGCTGGGATACCCAGAAACAGATAAGCCTAGGTCAGTAGTTTTTATTTGGTTCCTGAACCAGGAAAATTAGGATTGCTCAAGAATTTGAAAAAGTGTGACTTGACTCTGCTTACTCAAGAATATCTAAATTAGCTACTGTGTGGTGAGAAGGACCTCCCAGCCAGCATCAGAAGGAATTGTACAGATGTATTTGATATAAACAGAAGTCTGAGAAACATAGCTGTTTCTTATAATTCTTTCCAGAGTTTCTCTCTACTTTAGCTTCGTGCATCTAGAAGATAGACTTCTTTGTTGACCTTGAACAGTGTATGAGGTAATAAAAAACAAAAACACTAACAACAATAAATCAGCTAAAGGTCATTGGATGGGAAGCAATAAGGGCAGGAGTAGGGAATAGCTATTACTTAGCAAAAAAAGAAAAAAAATAATCTCCTTTTGTTCTTATCAAAAGGAGGCTTAGAAATGTGTAGGGTACTTGAGGAATAGAGTCCCCTCAATTCTTTCCTAATGCCTAAACTGGAAGAATAAAATTCTACATTATATTTGTCATTGGGCCGAGTAAACAATTTTATACTCTGATTTCCCAATTTAAATCTTAAAATAAATAAAATGTCAGACCACACACAAAAGCCAGTTAAAACTACAACAAAAAGTCACGATTTCTCAAGAACAATATGTTGATGGCAGTATCACGCCCTGGCTCAGAGCATCATAGAGGAAGAATCTGGAAGACCCATGCTCTCTCTGAGAGACAAACCAATGACAAATCATCTCTTAAAGATCTTGTCTGTCCTGCCTGAGGATCCAGAGCAGACCAGGCCCTACTGTCCTCCTCACTCCATCTTTCACATCTCTGTGTCCTTCATTCACATCTGCAGCAGGGCATCATGATAATGAGTCTCTCAGACTGAGTGCAACAATGTCTCCCGGGCCTGAGCAGCAGGGCCTTAGAATAGGAACAGGGGCTGCACTCTGGTTCTGTTTTCTTGATCTTAACGTGTACTCTAAGTACCTGCTTCATCTGAGTGCCAAGCTCTCCTGTGAAGTTTGATCAGATTTTATTTATATTCAGAAATGGAGAAATATGGATTTCTGCTCTCTGTGAAGTTTATATACAGCTGGATTCGGTTTTGTATTATAACATATCTATGAACCCTTAGTCTAACCTTGAGTACAGACTCATCCAAGACAACAACAGGGCTTTCCCCCAACCAGATGTGACCTGACATCAGGGCTGTTCCTCTAATGCTCTCTTGTCTCGTCGTCAACTCCATGTCTCCCACACATCACTGTGGCTCTCATTTGAGAGTCCACTTGATGATGATGAAGTTTGGGCCTTTTGGATTCAGAGTTCTAGACTGTTCCAGGCTGATCTCCAGAGCCTAGTTGCCTGGTGTCAAAAGGGAGACTAATGTCCTGTGGTGGTTAACCAAATATAGTATAAAAAGGTATTGAGAGCTATCCTGGATTTTTTTTTCTACTGATGTAATAAAATCCATGACCAAAGGCAGTTTGGAGAGGAATTTTTGTTTGTTTTTAGCTTACATAACCAAGGCCACTGTCCACTGAGGGAAGCCAAGGCTGGAGCTCAAGGCAGGAACCTCTAAGCTGGAGCTGATGCAGAAGCCAGAGGTGAATGCAGCTTACTCACTTATTCCTGAACATCAGGAATAGTGTGTGTGTGTGTGTGTGTGTGTGTGTGTGTGTGTGTGTTTACTAGAGGAAGAAAGAACCAGGACACAGTCACAGTCAAGTCAAAGAAAAACCAACATTAAACAGTGGGGAAAGCTTAGTACTTGATCTCTGGGACTCACTCACAATCATCTGGGCTCCAAGGGGCCCAGACAGTGTATATATTCAGCCCTGTCATCCACAGCACAGGTAGCTCATCCCATTGGGATGGCCCAGTTCCACTCTAGAACTGTTGCTGTTGTTAGTAGTCATCCCATGGCCCTGATATTGCCAAACTTCTGGAGTTTCCAGAGGCTCCATCAATGGCTTCATCAATGGCCTCTCAGCCTCTCTTCAGGGACTCCACATGGTGTCCTTGAGACATGATGTCAAGATGCAGCCTTAGCCTCTCTCCAATACCATGTCAATCCTGGGGTTACCACTACAACTGAGGCTATACCTTCACCAATGGCCTTTTCTAGCATTTCCCATGGTTCCAAGCCTCTGCTGCTTTCCATGAAGCCTTCATGCTTTCAAAATAAGTACTATGTGGGAGACTCTTACACTTTACCAAGGTCAGCTATCAATACAAGGTATGGCTTTTGCACCCTCTGGACCAAAGATTCTATGCAAAACCCTAAAGGAAACATTTCCCTGAAGATTTTACCTCAGTGATGCTGGTCTCTTTTTTTCAATTTTTATTTTATTTTTATTAATTACAGTTTATTTGCTTTGTATCCCAGCTGTAGCCCCCTTTCCCCTCCCCTCCCAGTCCCACCCTCCCTTCCTCTTCTTCTCCTATGCCCCTCCCCTGGTCCAATGATAGGGGAGGTCCTCCTCCCCTTCTAACTAACCCTAGTCTATCAAGTATCATCAGGACTGGCTTCTTTGTCTTCCTCTGTGGACTGGTAAGGCTGCTTCCCCCTCAGGTGGAGGTGAGCAAAGAGCCAGCTCATGAGTTCATATCAGAGACAGTCTCTGTTCCTATTATTGGGGAATGCTCTTGGATACTGAGCTGCCATGAGCTACTTCTGCGCAGGGATTCTAGGTTATCTCCATGCATGTCCTTGTTTGGAGTATCAGTCTCAGAAAAGACCCCTGTGCCCAGATTTTTTAGTTCTGTTGCTCTCCTTGTGGAGATTCTGTTCCCTCAAAGTCTTTCTATCTCTCCCTTCTTTCATAAAATTCCCTGCACTCTGCCCAAAGTTTGGCAATGAGTCTCACCATTTTTGATACACTGCTGAGTAATCACAGCTGATTCTTTAGCCTCAGCTAACCAGCTAAATTATTCCAGAAAAGCAAAGATTTTACTTTCGTGTTTCTGGCCTCTTGTTAATCACAGTTCTCTGGCTTCAGATGACCAGAACCATAGGTTCTTAACTAAAAATATCACACAAGCAGCCCAAATCAAATCTTTACTTTCATCTGAGGCTTCATAAGCCAAATCCTCAGGTGTGCACTGCTTTCTTTCAGCATTATCTTCCACGTTTTTATCACAGTTTGTTAATCTCTGAACACTCTTTCAGACCAAAGCTCCAAAACCCTTCACAATCTTCTCATAACAACAGGGTCAGTTCTATCATATCAATACCCCACTCCTGGTACCAATTTTTATCTTGATTTGTTTTCTGGTGCTGTTATAAAGTGATGATCAAAATCAGCTAGGGGAGTAAAGGTGATATTTCTTATAACCCACAAGTCACATTTATCACTGAGGGAAGTTAGGGAAGAAACTCTAACAAGAACCTGGAGACCAGAACTAGAGTGGAGATCATAAAGGAACAGTACCTACTGGCTTGCTCCTCCTTGCTTGCTCAGTTTGTTTGTTTGTTCACTCAAAACCACATAGCCAAAGATGGTACCTCCCAAGGTAGAATGGCCTTTTCCATACCAGTCATCAATCAAGAAAATGCTACACAAAGTTGCCTACAGGCAAATCTGATGGAAGCATTTTCTTGATTAAGGTTTCCTCTTCTTAGATGACTCAAGGTTATGTCAAGTTAAAAAAAAAAAACCTAACTAGCACAAGAACTAGAAACTCAATTACTGTTTATTACTGACTTTAATTATCAACTTGGCATGGCCTAGAGTCACCTGAGGGGATAGTCTGAAGTGAGGGATTGCTTAGATCAGATTGGCCTGTGGGAATGTCTGTGGGGTATTGTCTTATTAATTAATGTTGGAAGGCCCAGGCCACGATGGATATATATATGCTAACTAACCCTGAGTGAGAGGTAAGACAGAATAACGTCTAGCATGAGGTAGCAAGCAGAATTCTTCCATAGTTTCTGCTTCAGGCACCTGCTTCTTTGATTTCTTTCCCTGACTTCCTTCATGATAGGTTGTGACCTGGAAGTGTAAGACAAATAAGCCCTTTCCTCCCAAAGCTGCTTTTGGTCAGAGTGTTTTACCCCATCAGCAGAGAAGCAAGCTAGAAAAACTACTTTAGCAAGCATTTTATTCTGCTCTTTTTACTAGGTATTCTCTTAAGCACTTTATAAATAGTAGCACATTTGATCTTCATTAAACTCCAAAGCACAGATGATGATGATGATTGTTTTGTTATTATTCCTTGATATTGTTGTTTTTTTATATGAAAAAAATGAAGGCAGAGAAACTACGTGATTTGTCCAAAGTCACATGCTAGTGAACAACAGAGAAGGACCCATGACTTTCCCCTTAGCCCCTGTACGAGAATGCTCCCAAATACTGTTCTACCATCCATCCATCTCACAGGCTCTTTCTCTTTCCAATGTCTTCACTCACTCTTTGTCTTTCTCCTACAACTTGTATCCTGCCTTGTCTTGGCTGCGTCCTACTTGGGTTCTGATCTCAGATTACACATCACTTTCTGAGCTGAGCCTTCCTTAAACCATCCAGTCAGAAGTCCCTAAATCATATGCTTTTGTTCTTTCCATATCTGGTATGGAAATTAACCATGGGCCCAGTGTGCAGTCAAGCCAGTTATCGCACAATGCAAATGCAAACACATGTAAGGCACCCTTTATGTCCATCAAGCTGGAAAGACTGAACAAGCATGGAGGCACAAGTTGGTGATGTGGAACCAGCTCTTCTTGGTGGAAAGATAATCAACTGTTAAATCCAGTGCTGATCAGTCAGTCACTCTGAGGTAGATGTACAAAGTGAGGAGGCTTACCCTGGGCAAACAGTCAGAGAAGCATGCCAAGTTGTACACGTGCATCTAGAGTGATCAGAGTTAAATATTAGAAATAAAGAAGCCATCCAATTATGAATATGTATGTATACGCTTGTGCGTATAAGTGTGCTTATGTGTACACATGCCTACGTGTATCCATGTGTTTGCTGATATCTGTGTCTATGAGTATATATGTGCTTGTGTGTAAATATATGCTTACATGCACACACTGCAAGCATATAGACATATGCTTATATATGTATATGCTTGTGTATATACAAGTGCTCGAATGTATGTGCTTGTGGTTTATACATGCCCTTGTGTGTGTGTTACATGTGCTTCCATGAATGCATGTACAAGCCTGTGTGCATGTGGTTGTTTCTATACATGTGCTTGTGTGTTATATGTGTGATTGTGCATATCCATATATTATTCATTTTGCTGTGATCTGTGTTTATTTGGAATATAGAGAAGAAACATTTATACATGTTCAATACAGACATGATTTTCTTTTTCAAATATGCTTAACATGAGCTAAGTATATACATGCACACACACACACACACACACACACACACACACACCACACACGCACACACACACTATTCACTGCGGCATTATTCACTACTTAAGGCAAACCCTATTACCTCATGGCCATTAGTGCAGCTTTCTTCATTTTGCTCAAGGTCTTACTGCTATTCTAAGAGGGTCTCTCCACAGTGGACTCTAGCATCTCTTCCCCTTTAACCTGGCACAGCTGGCCAAGCTGACATCGTGACCAGAGTTCTCTTCAGTTTCATTACTGCAAATGTCTAACAATGGGTTTGAAACCATTTAACTCAAACAAGAGGGTGGGGGAGACAATCCAGTGCCCTCTCCCTCCCCTGCCTCATTGGCTCCACCGAGAGGTCACATTTTAGCACACATTCTGCACCTCGGTTGTAGTGCATTCCTAGTCTCAGGACAGGAGCACAACCCATGAGGCAACCGCTTCCCAACTTGTGCATCATAACCCCATGGTGGCTGCATATCAGATATTTACATTATTATTCATAACGGCAGCAAAATTACAGTTATAAAGTAGCAATGAAATAATTTTATGGTGGGGTCACCACAACATGAGGAACTGCATTAAAGAGTTACAGCATTTAGGAAGGTTAAAAACCATTTCACTCTCATGAGGTCCCATTTATGATTGTTGATCTTAGAGCCTGTGGTGTTGGTTTTTTGTTCAGAAACTCCTGAGCCAATGAGTTCAAGGCTCTTCCCCACTTTTTCTTCTAACAGGTTTAGTCTCTGGTTTTAGGTTGAGGTCTATGATCCACTTGGACTTTAATTTTGTGCAGGGTGATAAATATGGATCTATTTGCATTTTTCTACATGTAGACATCCAGTTAGACCAGCACCATTTGTTGAAGATGCTCTTTTTTTTTTCCATTGTATGGTTTTGGCTTCTTTGTCAAAAATCAAGTATCAAAAAAAAAAAAAAATCAAGTATCCATAGGTGTGTGGGTTTATTTCTGGGTCTTCAATTTGATCCATTGATTCACCAGTCTATTTCTATGCCAGTACCATACAGTTTTATTACTCTTGCTGTACAGTACAGCTTGGGATCAGGGATGGAGATACCTCCAGAAGATCTGTTATTGTACAGGATAGTTTTAGCAATTCTGAGTTTTTTGTTTTTCCATATGAAATTGTGAATTGCTCTTTCTTTCAAGTTCTGTAAAGAATTGTGTTTGAATTTTGATGGGAATTGCGTTGAATCTGTAGATTGCTTTTGGTGGGATTGCTATTTTCACTATGTTAATCCTACCAATCCATGATCATGGGAGATCTTTCCATCTTCTGAAATTGAAAAGCTTCTGTAAAGCAAAGGACACTGTCATCAGGACAAAACGACAGCCTACAGACTGGGAAAGAATCTTCACCAACCCTATATCTGACAGAGGGCTAATATCCAGACTATATAAAGAGGTCAAGAAGTATCTAAAACGTTTGTGTACAGGGGTCTTTTCTGAGCCTAATACTCCAGCTAAGGACCACTCATGGAGATGGCCTGGAAAACCCTGCACAGAGGTAGCCCATGGCAGTTCAGTGTCCAAGTGGGTTCCATTGTAATGGGGACAGGGACTGTCTCTAACAGGAACTGATTGGCCTGCTCTTTGATCACCTCCCCCTGGGGACGGAGCAGCCTTACCAGGCCACAGAGGAAGACAATGCAGCCACTCCTGATGAGACCTGATAGACTAGGATCAGAGGGAAAGCAAGGATGACCTCCCTTATCAGTGGACTGGGGGAGGGGCGCAGGCAGGGAGGAGGGAAAGAGGGTGGGATTGGGAGGGGAGGCAGGAGGGAGCTACAGGAAGGGATATAAAATGAATGAAGTGTAATTAATAAAAGTAAAAATAAAAAAGAACAAAAAAAAGAGGTCAAGGAGTTAAACACCATCAGACCAAGTAATCCAATTAAAAAATGGGGTACAGAGCTAAACAGAGAATCCTTAATAAAGGAATATCAAATGGCAGAGAAATGCTCAATGTACTTAGTCATCAGGGAAATGCAAATCAAAATGACCCTGAGATTTCACCTTACACTGGTCAGAACGGTAAAGATTAAACACTCAAGTGGCAACACATGCTGGAGAGGACGTGGAAAAGCGGGACACCTCCACCATTGCTGGTGGGAATGTAAACTGGTACAACCATTTTGGAAATCAATCTGGCACTTTCTCATACAATTAGTAATAGTGCTATCTCAAGATCCAGCTATACCACTCCTAGGCATATATCCAAAAGATGCTCAAGTATACAACAAGGACATTTGCTCAGTCATGTTCATAGCCACTTTATTCATAATAGCCAGAATCTGGAAACAACCTAAATGTCCCTCAACCAAGGAATGGATACAGAAATTGTGGTGCATTTACACAATGGAATACTACTCAGCCATTAAAAATAAAGAAATCATGAAATGTGCAGGCAAAAGAATGGAACTAGAAAACATTATCCTGAGCAAGGTAACCCAGAAGCAGAAAGATACAGATGGTATAAATTCACTTATAGGTGGATATTAGACATATAATATAGGATAAACATACTAAAATCTATAGTCCTAAGGAAGTTAAACAACAAGGAGGACCCTAGGGAAGGAAGATGTTCAATCTTCATTCAGAAGGCCCAGTAGGATAGACATTGGAAACAGGGAACATGACAGGAGTCTACCACAGAAGACCCCCAAAAGACTCTACGCAGCAAGGTATCAAATCAGATGCTAAGACTCATAGCCAAACTTTGGGCAGAGTGCAGGGAATCTTATGGAAGAAGGGGGAGAGAGAGAAAAACTTTGAGGGGACAGTAGCTCCACAAGGAGAATAACAGAGCCAAAAAACCTGGGCCCATGCAGAGACCCACGCTCCAACCAAGGACCATGCATGGAGACAATCTAGACCCCCTGCTCATATGTAGCCCATAGGCTGCTCATTCTCCAAGTAGATTCCCTAGTAAGGGGAGCAGGGGCTGTCTCTAAGGTGAACTCAGTGGTCAGCTCTTTGATCTCCTCCCCTTGGAGGGTGCAGCCTTGTCAGACCACAGAGAAAGAAATGCAGCCAGTCCTGAAGAGACCTGATAGGCTAGAGTCAGAGAGAAGGGGAGGAGGACCTCCCCTATCAGTGGACTAAGGGAGGAGCATGGGGGGAGAAGAGGGAGGGAGAGCAGGATTGGGAGGGTAGAAGGAGGGGGCTACAGCTGGGATACAAAGTGAATAAATTGAAATAAATAATAAATTAATTAAAAAATAAAAACTAAAACTAAAAAAAAAAAAAAAGGAAGAACCACTTCACTAAGCAAGGAGTATGTTTCTTGGAGGCATCCTGGCCCCAGGACTGCTGTTAGTCACATCTTGGAAATGGGTTCTCTTCACAGAACGCACCACAGAGTTCATTATTTACGGCTCCCTGTGGCAAACCATTTTGCAGAGTGAGCTGTTTGTAGAGTGAGTAATCACTCTCCTGTTTGAGTTTCACTCATAAGGATTGTTAAGAAACAGCACATGTTAATTTTATTTTATTTTATTTTATTTTATTTTATTTTATTTTATCTTATCTTTTTTTTTTAGAATGAAATGTTGTTTATAAGTCCCTGGCATATACACTTGAAAAAAAAAATGTACCTGGTTAGCAAATGTTTTCCATTTATACTTCAAGTCTGAGTTAGCTTTGCTTTGTCTTTAAAAACTTGGATGATCTCCTAGGATTGCAGAAGCTTTTGTGACACACAAAAGAATGGGATTGTGGCAAAATTCAAATTTGGGTTTTGTATGAGCACTGGTGAGTACCTGGGGGTGAATGCTACTCTCGAGAGACCAGGAAGCAAGAATGGAGCCATGAAAAGTGGGGGAGGTCTTTAAAGGAGGAATATTAAAGCACATGAGATACCAAAGGATGGTGGGGGAAATACTATGACTGGAAAGGTTTAAATAGGAATGGGGGAAAATAAGGATGAGGGCAGGGGAATCAACCAAACCTCGGATAAAGGAAACAGCTATGTAGATGCACACAATATCATAGGGTAGTTAAAAGATTACATTAATTTTGTTAAGTTTGAGTGCTTTGCGTGAATGAATAATACTAGTTTCAACATTCATACTTTTTAAAACAAAAATCTTTTTTTCTTTATTAATTACACTTTATTCACTTTGTATCCCCCCTGTGGTTCTCTCCCTCCTCCTGTCCCAATCCCTCCCTTCCTCCACCCTCTGCATGCATGCCCCTCCCCAAGTCCACTGATAGAGGTCTTCTTTTCCTTCCTTCTGATCCTAGTCAATTAGGTCTCATCAGGAGTGGCTGCATTGTCTTCTTCTGTGACCTGGTAATGCTGCTTCCCCCTCAGGGGGAGGTAATTAAAGATCAGGCCAATCAGTTCATGTCAGAGACAGTCCCTGTTCCTATTACAATGGAACCCACTTGGATACTGAACTGCCATGGGCTACCTCTGTGCAGGGGTCTTAGATTATTCCTATCCAGAAAGATAAAACAAAAATCTTAATGCCAGATAGGGGACATCTTCCTATGAATGGTTGACCAAGGGATACCTCAGAAGTTCTAGAGAGAGAGAGAGAGAGAGAAAGAGAGAGAGAGAGAGATCTATTGCAATTATTCTTAGTAACACACTAGAACTAGATAGAATGACCCTGTCACTAAAGATACGATGCACTTGGGATTCACCAGCCAGATAAATCAAACTGGAAGTTAGGTAGAAACTTCTACCCTACTGGCTAACATTTGTAGTACCAGAAGGTTCTATGCCAGCTTAGGGAGGGATCATCAGTCTCACCTACCTGTAGTTTCTAAATTCTATTCTGTTGACCTGTCACCCAAACTGTTCCTACTGGTCCGACAGTGGCACAACTGTTGGTAGCAATCAACTACTTTCTGACTGGATTTGCAGACTGCTCCATGGAAAATTACACTCACCTGGTTCTATAAACCAGGGCAAAAATCTGTGACTGAGGATGTCATAGGCACTGGAGCAGAAGTTATTACTGATACGAAGCTAAATATATATGTAGCTAAACTTCCTATTAAACATTTATATTCATACCCTCAGTCTATCCATGCTATCACGCTGGCCAGAGAAATGCCTTTCTTTGGTGAGCAGTAGTGTATACCAAAATGTGAGAATAAATGACTATTGAGTACTCAGTCTTAAACAAGGTATCGATACCACCCTGGTGGGGACCCAGGGAAAATCACGGCAAAGAAGACAGAAAGATTGTAAGGCTGGAGGGTGACGCACTGCATTCTGGGTGTGGTGTGGGCAGTGTGGTCATGAACACACAGCGATTGTGGCTCCCTGAACAAAAACGAAGACCTGAAAATTAGAGGGGACTCTTTGGAGGGAGGGAGTCTGTAGGGGTAGGAAGGAGAAAAGAGAGCAAATCTGTTCATAACGCATTGTGCATATGTACAATGTGCAAAAAAAAAAATGAAGTAACAAAAACCTTTTTAAAAAAAAAAAAGAACAACTAGATGATCAGGCAAGCAAAATAACCACTGTTTATTTTATGAAACTGGAATTACATGAAGTATGTTTCTTTTAACTTTACTTTCCTATAGCTTGTTCATTATCTAAATTGTTTGTAGCCTGCTATGGTGTATTTAACTCATTCTTTGTAGATTTTTAAGATGAGATTTCTCACATGTATTCAGAAGAAATGAGAGAAATATGATTGCCACCAGCTTCAACACTATCACTATTTACACTTTGCAAATCTCGTCTTATGAATCCGTTCTTCTGTGAGCAGATTAATGCCCCTCCCACTCTTACCCTCACTCCTGAAGCCTACATCCTAGCCCTCTGTGAATATATTGTGTTATGTGGCAAAGGGACTTTGCAGGTTCTTAAATATAAAGACCTTGTGATGGGGAGCTCGACCAGGATTATCTAGATGTACCCAATATAATCAAGTGATTACAAAAACTAGAAAACTTTTACTGAGTACACTCAAAGAAGATTCAGCTATGGGCAAATGACCCGGGAATTAAACCTTGCTGGCAGTGGAGAAAAAGAGGGCTGTGAACAAGGGCCTTGGGGACTGGAAAGAACCAGAAAATGGACTTAAAAAAAAAAAAAAAAAAAACTTCCTCAAAGAGCACAGCCCTGCAAAACCCTTGATTTCATCTCAGTGAGATCTGTGTCAGATTTTCAGATTTTTAACTCACAGAACTTCAAGATAATAAACGTGTAGTTTTTATTTTTAGGCACGTGCATTTATAACTTTAGAAAAGCAGTGACATCTCTCTCTTCCTCTTTCTCCCCCTTTCTCTCTCTCTCTCTCTCTCTCTCTCTCTCTCTCTCTCTCTCTCCCTCTCGCAGGGATGGAAGTATTTTAAAACCAACTTCAACTATGGCCTTATTTTATCCATAAATATTTCACCACATACCTTAACAGATGAAAAATTAAAAACTAATCACACCATCATACCTCACAAAATAAATGATTGTTTAATGACAAGCACTACTGTGTTTCAGAATTTTCCTGTTTTCTAAAAACCAACCTATTTTATGTTTGATACATTTAATCGGATTCTAAAGAAAATCTTTTCTGTAATGTTTAACCAGTATTTCTCTTAAGCCAGGTCTAGTTTAGAATAGCTTTCCCCTTCAGAATATGGCGTGCGTGTGTTCTTGCAGGTACATGTGAAGTCACTGCATGACTGAATTAAGTTTTCCATAGCGTCAAGTGCTAATTAATGCCAACAGTGGATCAGTCTCCCTCACCTCATTCATTCATTCACTCACTCGCACATTCATTGCTGTGTGATTGTCCTTGTGGAAGCCCGAGTTGATGTCAAGTATCTTCCGCTATTGCTCTCCACATTGGTTTTTGAGGCACAGTCTTTCATGAAACCAAACTCCACCTTTTGCTAAACTAGCTATCCAGCAAGACCCACACATTTTTCTGCCCCTGCAGCTGATGTCACTGACATGGATCACCATGCCTGGCTTCGATGTGGGTGCTAAGGATCAGAACTCAGGTCCTTATACTTGTGAAGCAAGTGCTGAGCTACTGAGGCATCTCCACTCTTCCCCAGACCTGCTGTCTTCTTCAGATGGGCAATAGCAGACTAAATACAAAATGGCCATTTTAATTGGAGGCAGTATGGGGGTTTCTGGAGCAGGGATTTGCAATGGGAAGTGGAGCTAGGTGGGTTATCCCAGAAGCTCTCATGCACCCACAATGAGTGTTGCGGTAGGGATGGAGGACAAAATGGGGACTTGGATGTAAAGGGATGCTCCAAACTCTGATCTCATACATTTCACTTCTGTGCTAAGGACCACTCGGAATCCTAGCTACCCATCACCCCTGCTTGAGTTTCTCCCTCATCTCTTTTTCTCTTCTTCCTATTGGCCAGGCAGTAGGCAGAAGTTTAAAAGTGATTTAGAACTATGACCCAGACAAGGCATTTAGACTTTTTCTGGAGTTAAAAAATTGTGCAGTTCATGTGATCAAGCATTGCTAATGTCACAGACTAGTGAGTAACTGTAAAGAAAGCAAAATCTTCCATTTCATCATAGGCTGCTTGCCAACATAGTGAGTTATGACAAGGGCAAGCCAAGTGCAGAGACACTCCTTTAGAGGGAGAGGGAGGGGAAGGAATTATTTGTGGATGAAAAAACAAACTAGAAGAGGGAGGGGGAAATCACACCGTAGAGGTGTGGAGAAAACCGCTTCACCTTCAGCGTGAAATTAGCTTACCTTCACTAAGATCCCTATCCCATAAAAGCTATAAATACAGCACCCTGATTATTTAAGAGAAAAACGCTAATTTTCAAGTTTGTGCTATTTCTAGAGATCCCAATCTGCTATGCAGGAAGTGTGAGCATGCTGATAATTAAGGAACACCGTGTTGGGCGATGATAACACCCTGCCTCTGGATCCCAGCTCGAAGTATCTTGTAAATATGTCAGAAACACACGTTAGCGGCTCTCTGATTTCAATACAGTTCAGTTGACGTTTAACTCTACACTGCCGTCCTGGTGTCAGCGTTTCTTGTCATGAGGCAGAAAATGTGACTTTGAGATAATTATTACAAGGGGAAAGCAAGATGCTACAAGCTGAAATAATTTACAAGTCACTTCTTCCTATGCTTTCTGTCACCTGCCTGTGTCAATAGCACAGTCCACAGCCACAAAGCAGGGGACAGTGACTGAACTTCTCAATGGCCTTTGAAGACCAGCACACCAGGCAATGAGCTCACAATTATCTTCACTCATCTGTTCAACCTAAGCCTTCCCAATTACTCATCCATATCACACAAGCCCCAATTTAATGGATTGCCATGTCGCCCGTCGTGCTGAGCTCCTCAGTTTTTGGTCACCTTCACTGACTCCTACAACTATAGTTTCTGCTTCCGGCCTTGCCAGTCTCAGGAAAATTGGGGGCCTGCTTTAAAAGCCTTATGGATGCACCATCTGCTCATGATCCAATTTGTATGGCTGGACTTCCCTTAGAAATCTGCACACACACACACACACACACACACACACACACACACACACACACAC
>NW_026596120.1:8103586-8117170 GCF_907164565.1 Psammomys obesus
CACACACACACACACACACACACACACACACACACACACACACACACTTTCCCTGTACCTCTGGGTAGGTGCACCTCCTACCCCAGGCCCTTATCATAAGTACCACACTATGTGGGACCCCCATCTACCCCAGCCTGTTCCAGCTGTATGATTTCCTTCACACGTGCCCCATCCACTGCCTTCACTTGGGAGCAGCTCTCAGCCTTAAACACTGCCCCCTTCCTGCCCCCAGAACTCACTTTTTGCCACAGAACAGGGCTGCTTAGTTTCCTTCAGCCCTGAGGGCTGGGAGACTTGATGGCAGTGGCTCATCCATCCTTTTATCTCTAACATAGACCAGCACACTGAAGGATGTTGGAGGTACCTTGTGTATTTTCAAGAATCAGGAGGTAGGATGGCCAAGTGGTCTAAGGTACTAGATATAGAATTGGAATCTGGGTATGGCTTTACCTTAGTCACTGGAATAAACTGCACAAACTCAGAATGTAGGCGCACACTGCCCTGCCTTTAACCCCTGAAGTTATTATATTAAGGGAGGTGGTGAGGAGATCTGAGCATTTATTAAAATGTCATACAAATAGTAAGTTCCTGAACTGTATATTAATCTACATCCTATGCACATTGTTCTATTCTATAGAATTAACATAGTGAAATTAACACATGAAAGTGGCACTTTTTGTTTTAGCTCACATTTCAGAGGCTTCAAGCCACAGTCACTTGGCTGTTTATTTTGGACTCATCGTGATGGTGGAAATGTGTTGAAGAAGGAAGCTGCTTACCTTATAACAGGCAGAAAGTGTGGTGGGGGGCAACAGGAAATGGACAGGACACACACACAGAGAGAAACCTCTAAAAGCATCATTTTAATGCTAGCAGATAAATCTTGTTTCCTTCACTCAAAAAAAAAAATACATTTTTCTGTTTGCCAATGTTGCCACATTTAAGATCTGGCTCATTTCTATGTCATATCTAATGTGCTCATTACTGCTATATTTTCTTGGTGGAATACTTAATAAATACATAGGGGCTTTTATCCTTCTTTAAAATTATCTGTGCATCAAATTCTCCACCATTGTTCTTGGACTGGAAATGTTTTAATAGCTTTCTTCCTTCTGACATATTTATGGTTTTAGCTTGCCCCCAATCTTTATGTGCAAATGTTCTCTGTGACTTTGTGCTAAAAAGATCTTTAGCAACAAGCTTGGTTTTATTATTTACAACAAGTACACTAATTATTATTGTCTTGTTTTATAAGTGATTTTAAATTTATGAATGATGATATATTTAGGTCTAATTATCACTGAGTAGCTTTTTGTTTGTTTGCTGTTTGCTTCTTTCATTTCTTTATGTCCCCCTCCCCTTTTCTCCTGGGCTGCTTTGGAAGTTACAGACTATTTTTATGCTAATTGTGTTAATTTTTATTCTGTTATATAAAAAAGATGCAATCCATACACAATACAATTTATGACGCAAAGTATGCGAATAGGTGCTCTTTAATATATTAGTGTTGCTGCATTAATCTTAGAATGTTTCATCAGCCTGAAGCCTACACCTAGTTGCATCTACTCCTCCTTCATGCTTTACGCTTCCACCCTACCCTTAAGCAACCTACATTATTTTCTATTCCTATGAGCTGTTGGCCCTGGACATTTCTTATAAATAGACACACAATATATGTGCTTCCTTGACCCTGTAGTGTGTGTCAGGCCATTTCTATTGACAAATTAATACCCTGATGTATGAATGTCTATTTGTGTAGACATCCATTGATGAACAGCCAGTTGTTCATAAGCAGCTGTTACTGCTTATGGCTGCTATAAGTAATACTTTACATTTCTGTATAAGCTTTTGCATGGGTCTATACTTGCACGTCTAGGGGTATATGCCTAGGGCTAGGGCATACGACAGTTTTGTACTTACTCTGTTGAGGACGTGTTAGCTATTTCTAAAGTGTCCATGCTACTGTGCATTCTCATCAGCATCTGCTACTGTCTGTCTTTTATTGCAGCTATTCTAGGGGGGTGTGAAGTGGTATTTCATTGTGGTTTTGACTTGCTGTTCCTGTTGGCTTATCTTGTCAAACATCCTTTCATACCTTTAGGGGTATTTTGAAGGTCTTCCTAGTGAAAATACTGACTGAGATATTTGCCAGTTTAAAAAAAAGTAGTATGTGGAGATGACCTGGAACCCCTGCACAGGTGTAGCCCATGGCAGTTCAGTGTCCAAGTGGGTTACATAGTAATGGGAAGAGGGACTGCCTCTGACATAATCTGATTGGCCTGCTCTTTGATCACTTCCCCCTGGGGGGGAGCAGCCTTACCAGGCCACAGTAGAGGACAATGCAGCCACTTTTGATGAGAACTGATAGACTAAGATCAGAAAGAAGGAGAGGAGGACCTCCCCTATCAGTGGACTTGGGGAGTGGCATGCATGCAGAAAGGGGAGGGAGGGTGGGATTGGCAGGGGAGGAGGGAGGGCCTTATGGGGGGATACAAAATGAATAAAGTGTAATTAATAAAAAATAAATAAAAGATTTAAATAATAAAAAATATATATATATATTTTTAAAGGTTTTGCAGAAAAAAAAAAAAGTAGTATGTTTTATTTATGCTTTGAAAACATCATAGATATGTATACAATGCATTTTGATTAATCTACTGCCCATTTGACTAATACAACTACCCAGACCCCCAATGTCTCCCATCCAGCTTCACGTCCTCTTCTTTAACAAAACAAAACCAAACAAACCAAAAAACACCCATTAAGTCCAACTCATGCCACCCATGTGCACATGGATGGGGTTATCCAATGTAGCATTCACGATTTATCAGTGGCCTCCCAAAATAATGGCTATCTTTTTTCCAGTCGCCATCAACTACCAATAGCTGCTCAACTGGGGATGGAGCCTCAGGAGCCCCTTGTAGGCCGATGCTGGAATTTTGATAGGTTTGACCTGGTACAGGTCTTGTGCAGGTAACCACAGCTGTCGGAAGTTCGTGTGTACAATGGCCGTGCCTGGCATGCCCAGAAAAGAGCATCATGCAACAGTCCATCTCACCCTCTGACTCTTACATTCTTTCCACCTTCTCTTCCTCAGTGATCCCTGGACTGTGGGTGGGTGGGAAGAAATTGATATAAATGTCCCTCCTATGGCTGAACACTCACAGCCATTTATTCTCAACACTTTGACTAGTTATGAGTCTCTACATTGATCACTACTCACTGCGGGGGGGGGGAGGAAGCTTCTCTGACCATGGCTTAAAGCAGCACAAATCTATGGGCATAAATATAAATATTTATAAGGCAATTTGGCAACATAACCATCAGCAAAACCACAGCAGTAGCTTACTCATTTCCATCCAAGAACTAGGACCTTCCCAGCCACAGCTTTTGACCAGACTTCCAGTACTGGGCAGTTACTCAAGTTATGAATTAAATTCAAATTCTCATAATTTGAGGAACAGGTCTCAAAATCCATCAAAAAAAGGTTGTTACCTCCACAACTGTCATGTCACTATTTCATGAGTCAGCAACATATCTTTCATGGAAGGACAACATTATAGCATGTAGGGTCTCTTACTGTGTAAGACCTTTGATGCCTCTTCCCCTCCAATGTCTTATGTAACACCTTCACCATTATGATAGTCAGTAGAGAGAGGGAGAGAGTTTCATGGTCAGTTAAAAATTGATTTCTTCATTCTGCAACCAAAACATTCAGTGGCTTCAGCACTGGGGTCTTACTATCTAGTTATAGTGGACAGCCAAGAGGAAAGGCAAACCTGTGCTGTTGTGGATGCTCCATGCTCCCTGTTTCTAGTGCATGACACCTCCATTTGACATTGCTCCCAGAAGTGGCATTCCTAAGTCAACTTCCTTCCTTTTTCTATCTGATAAAAAGACAGAGGCTCAAAGATATTAAGAAGCTTTCTTAGTCAAGACGATCATAGTGGCTCATACTTTCCCATCCAAGCACTGGGCAGCTCATACTGGACATTTGCTATGATTTGATGCCAGCCTTGGATAATAGTGAGTGCCAGGTTAACTAAAGCTGCAAAGTAAGTCCTTGTCTCAGATAAGAAGAAGGTAAAGAAAGATGAGGAGGAAGAGGAGAAGGAGGAGGAAGAGAAAGAAGGAAGGATAAGAAGGAAGAGGAGAGGTGGAAGACCACCTTGCTCAAGACCACCAGCTGTTAGGTTGTGAGACTGGTATTTAAACTCCTTTTTCTAACTCTGAAACTCAGGCTCTTGTCATGTGCTTAGCTGCTCTGAAAGAAGCAGACAGCTGGTGACCTTCTCTATGCTGGCCCTAGGGCCCTAGTCAGAGAAAAAAAGAAAAAAGAAAAACCAACCCATAGACCTAAGAACAGCAGGCTTCCCTGTAGGGCACCTACAAAATATTCTTTCTTCTGACTGAATCAAGTGCCCTAGAATTCCACTTGATGAGTCCAAAGACTCCACTCTGCTGTAGGTAGAATGGTACAGTTCAAACTCCAGCTGTGCCTCCTACCTCAGGGCCATGGGGATGAAATATAACACACCTCTGAGTCCATATCCTTAGCAGTGATCTAAGGGAAGCAATGTTAATCTTGTTCTGTCATGGCAAGAGTTGTGTGAGCTGGAACACACAGAGCCTAGTACTGCAATGGTATGCTTGGTTTTCTTTCTATAATCATAATTGATTTCGCATGGGACCTAAATACTCTTTGTCACTTCCTTTATGTCTTAGGCACAGTACAACAGTTTTCTGTTTTGTTTTGTTTTGACACAGTCAATGCTATATGACACATTTCCCTACTGAGCAGTGGTGGGGGCAAGAGAAAAGCAAGAACTGCATCCTTGAAGGTCTCCATTCTGGATCCCGAGAGAAACATTTTCCGTTGATAACCTGGACTAGCCCAGAGCCCCTGGGAGCCAATAAAAATAGTCAACCAGAAACTCAGTCTTTTTCTAAATAAGCCGTCTGAGTTGCAACATGTGGACAGGGTTTGAACCCTGAAGAGTCACTGGTGGGAGACTTTACCCTGGGCTGGACAAATACTTCCTAACTGTGACATCAAAACAATGGTTAAGAAGACATTTACCAATTTTATCTCAAGAAATCTGTGGCCACCCTTTCTTATTCCAGAGCATACAGCTAGGCCGCATTTTCCACCTTCCCTGGATTGGGTGCTGCTGTGAGTCTGTCCAGCATAATAGGACCAGAGGTGACAGCCACTCCTACCCATTAAAAACTCCCAAATTTATTTCCTCCCAGGTTTCTTTCTCTCTAGCCGGGCGAGATGGAAATGAGTCAGTGTAGAGTGACTTTGCATGTTGATGGTGACAGTCGGCCTGTATTCCTGAAAGGCTGGGTAAAACAACTTCGCGAATCTGTCCACCTACCTCGGCACTGAACAGTATAAATGGAAAATAAATACACGATTCGAGCCACGGTTGGTTACTGGGCAATTGTTTACATTGCTTAGTACATTGTCACAAGGTGCCAGGGTCTTGTGGTACCACAGTACAGTTTGAGGAAGAAACAGGAAGACTGAGGAAACTGAGGAAGAAACAAGAAGACTGAGGAAACTGAGGAAGAAACAGGAAGCAAGTACATCAGATGGGAAGTCTAGGTTTGTGTCTGCTCCTATTAAAAGGGCTGTCACTTGGTTAGTCCTCACGTGGCTGTGAGAGAGATGGGGCATCTGGACTTTCAAAGGGGGAATTTGAGGTTGAGAGAAGGAGAAGCACCAATGTGGATGTTTCAGGAGGCAGCGAGAGACTGCACTGGCTGTCTACAGGGGAGGCTGTTAGAGAAGACAGCGGAGCCCTGTCTCTGGCATCCTGGGTGCTGGTTGGTGGGGAGCAGCCAGCCACAGAGACAGAACTGTGCCATCAGAGCAGGAGAAATGTCTGGAAAGTGTGGCGTCCCCAGAGCTGGGCTGGGTTTCCCCAGTCATGTTGGCACCCTGGGTGTAAGTGAGGGATGCACAGTTTTACATAGCTGGGCATTCTCCAGTCAAGTACACAAGCAGGACTCGATTTAATCTCTGGCTGCGGATGCTGCAAACCGGTGACTTGAAACAACAGAAATTACCTCTTCCATTTCTGGGGGCCAAAAGTCTGAAGTGAAGGCATCAGCAGATCCTCCCAGCAGCCCCTGAGAAAATCTGTTCTGTGCCTCTCTACTGGGTTCTGGGTGCTCTTCAGCTTGGAGAATCCTCGCTCCATTTTCTGTCTTATCTTTGCATTACCTTTGGTGTTCCTTCGTTGCTTTGTTTTTGTTTTCTCAGCATGTTTCTGGATCTGTTTCTCCTTCTCTTCTCTTTTGAGCTTGAGGACTCATCCTAACTTGTAGGGTCATGTGCCTCCACCATGAGCTTGATTGTATCTAAATACCGCATGTGTGTATCCAAAGCAGCACTTTCATCCGTTTGGTAGAGATGTAATAAAGTAGGATAATCAGCAATCAACTGTACATCTCACAACATAGCTTGATGTGCTATGGATATGTATATATTATTTAATGTTCCATGCTTCTTCATGTTCCCATTAGTTGCCATTTTGGCACTACCTCTTGAAGTACTGTCTCATGAGAGAATTATCCAGAAGTGCTAGATAATGTAATGGCAATGAGGTTTATTAATTTTTTCGGATGTGTGTGTGTCTGTGATGTGCTTATGGGTTTTTAGGGCACCACAGATATGTGAAGAATGGAAGACAACTTTGTGGTATCTACTTTGGGCCATCTTTTTATTGTTATCAAGGTCAGGTTGCCAGCCTGGCACACCACAGACATTTCCCACTGAGCCGTGTCACTGAGGCTCAAATAAGATTAGGTGAAACATTACATAAATAAAACTGTCTTCTTTTTAGATTGTAAGTGTATTTTCATCCAAGGAGAGAGGAAACACAGGACAATTTGAATAATAAATTTTATTTGCAAATGGAAAAAAAAGATTCCCTTTTCCAATCAAACTGTGAGTTCAAGGCCAGCCTGAACTACAAACTGAGTCAAGGACAGTCAGGGCTACACAGAGAAACTCTGTTTCAAAAAGCAAACAATAAACAAACAAGAACAACAAAATCAATAAGTCTACATACTAAAACGTGTAAGAATTACCTGAATATTGATGTTTTGTAAATATATATGTATATATATAACTTTATGATAGAAAAAAATTAAATAACAAATCATCTAATTCAAGATAACAAAAAGTCCAGAATAAAAAAAATGTACAAAAATAGTAATGGTAAAAGAAGAATTCTTTAGAAAAACCCTTTGCTCACACACAATAGAAAAATCGTTTTGTTTTTTTGTTTTTTTTTTTAATTTGGAACAATGAAAATTCCATGGTTTGACAACAACAACAAAAAAGCAAACTTCAACAGGAATGAAAAAAGATAAAATTAAAATACTAAAAAGGTTTTAAAATTTTAAGACAATGCACTATAGCAATTATTTTAAAAATCTTGATGCAATGTGTGGCTTTTTCAGAAAATATTAAATGTTAAAATAGACTCAAACAAAGCAGAAAGCTCAAGTAGTCTGACACCCAGACAAAAAGCTAAGTCATTTTTAGCAAATCTTTGGAGGTGACACTTGGTCCATTTGAAGTGTGTCCTGAGGTATCTGGAGGAACTCAGCTCCAAGCCTCACTCAGCTTGGTACCTGAGTAGGAATGCCAGATTTAGCGAATAAAAATATAGGACACTGAGTTAAATTTGAATTTCAGATAAGGAAGAAATAATTTTTAGTACAAATAGTCTCATGCAATATTTAAAACATTACTAAAAGTGGTTCATTGTTTATCTGAAATTCTAACTAAGGATGCTGTATTTTATTGACAATCTAGGATTTCAGCTAATTACTTCACTTTTCTGTGCCTGTTTATCTCAGCTCTTTTTAAAATTTATTTATTTATTCACTTTTATTTTTATTTTATTTATTATTCACATTTATTTATCCCAGTCTTAGCCCCCCTACTCTTCTTCCCATCACGCTTTCCTTTCCTCTTCCTGCTTTCCCCTGCCCCTACTCCTCAGAAAAGGGGAGCCACCCTCTTCTAACCCACCCCAGCACATCAAGCTGGGCATACTCTCTTTCCCTGTGGCCTGGTGAGGCATCCCCACCAGGAGGAAGTGATCAAAAAGCAGGCAACAAGAGTCCACATCAGAGATAGCCCTTGCTCTCCTTACTAGGGAGCCCACATGAAGCCAGAGCTGCCCATAGGCTACCTCTATGTAGAGGGCGTAGCTCCACTCACATGGTCCTTGGTTTGTGCTTCAGTCTCTGCAGTCCCCTCTGGGTCCTGGTTAGTTGGCTCTATTGGACTTCTTGTACAGCTCCTCTCTCAGCTTTTAACTGGTGAAGGTGATGGTGAGATAGCGGTGATAATGGCTACCTACCTCACAAAGACAGTAGGAAAATGAAATGATTTCTGGGGCATGCTACAATTTCTTCCTTCTTTCCTTTATCCACCTCCTCCTTCAACAATTATCAGATGCTTACATCTGATAATGTTGGCCCTAGGCTAAATACTGGAGCAGACACATAATAACATTGGGAGTATTTTTCCTTCTTCCCAACAACTCTGTCTATCCAAGGACACAGACCCATGAGCCCAAATGAGCTGCAATTGTAACTGGTCAACCAGAGTGCAGTATTCTTTCTTCTTTACACTTGGGAGCATCACTGTGCAACACTCAGAGACCAGAGGATCTCAAACCCATGGAGAGGTGTTTCACATCCATGGCTTTAGAGTCAACATGCTGTAGTGTTACCAGGTGGCCTTAACTATTTTGAGGCCCATTTTAAAAAGCAAGACATTTCACGGAGGTGCAGAATGCATGTGAGCATCAGTCCCGACACAGGAAGCTAACGGGTAATTACTGTGATAGTCAAGTCCTGGATGTTTTTCTGACATGGCTCTTCCCTAGGGTTAGTTGTTAGGCTTGTCATTTGTCTTACTTTTTCTGTAACTAAGGAAATCACTAGGGGCCTGCTCTGGGCTTTCCTAGCAAGCATTTGCCCTCTGGTTTCAACATACCTCTATTTGGAGCCAGGTCTCAGAAAAACCACAGGCACACTATTGCTCCTAGCTCAGATACGCCGCCTGCTGGTTCCACTCTTTTGCTCCTCAACCAGGCCTGCCCTTTCTCGGCAGTCCAGATGCGTGCATGGCTCACCCGAGTCAGTACCCCAACCAACGAGTGCTGCTGCGGGAGTCCTCGCTGTAGAGCCTCTCTGGGCTGGACTTCCCTTTGCGGGACTGCTCTGGGGAAGACGCCACTCCACGCCACAGAATTTTTTCCTGTACCGCCCATGCCTTCCAGGTCCATTCACCCCTCCTTCGACCACTGTACTGTGTCTACCCCATCAGACTCCATCTCCAGAACTAATGGAGTGTCTTTGTTTTCGCTTCAAAATGGAGACGTCAGTTCTACATTAAGGAATCTTATTCTTCGGCAGCTGGAAGCAAGACTTTGTCGCCACGTGAAAGAGAAGTGTCATTGTGGCCTTCCTACTGAGTGCCGGCACCAGGCCAAATGACTTTCCACGTCATTGTTTCCTTTAATTTGCTAATAATGTAGCAAAGTCTGCATTAGGATCTTCATTTCACAAACCCAAAAACACAGGTTCAGAGAACGTGAGTGTCATCCCCAAGGTTATGCATAAGTAACAGAATTGGGTCTTAAGTCCAGTTTTTAAAATCAAAATCCAAATCTTCAACAACGTCCCACAGCGGTTTTCACCTTGTGGAAAATCTGCCTTCATACATATGTATTGTGTCACCTAAGCCTCCTTCCATTCTTCCCCTTCGCCTCCCAGCTCTTCATGTTGTCTTCTAGCTCGGAGTTGGGTCCGTAGCTTTTGCATGTCTCTTCAGTCCATTCTCAGTTGGGTCCCAAGAACAGCTCAGGAAAAGCAGGGTGCCATGCTTCACTTGCTTCCCTTATGTCACAGAGATCAAAATAAGAGCCAGGAGTCTTGCTTTCTCCGGAAACACAGACCTTGTGGACGTGGATGCTAAGCAGCAATCCTGGCATACCCTCAACCTTGCCCTCCTGGGATGCAACCACAAGCCAGCAAGATCTTATCTGTATGCTTGCCCACCCCTGAGCCCATTCCACTCCTCTTTCTGTCTTTTATCTCTTTGTATGGAGAGCCTGGAAACTTCAGGGTCAGAGGGATCTAAGCCAGATGCATTTCTCACTTGGAGAGTTAAGAGACCTACAAAGATCAGAGGAAGATATGGACTGAGACATAACTATGATACGTGGATCTACTGGGTTCCATGGTTGAGACATTTCAATTGAAGTCCACTGCCATACCCACAAGGCTTCAGAGCCTCAGTTAGTTGATTCTTTTTTACATTTGTGTTGTTATTTCAACTTTCATCTAAAAATATTAACGTAAATAATTTTGAAATATTAAGGATACCACTCAGATGCAAGAACCACCTGCTATCCATTGCCTGTGTTTTTTACTCATCCATCATGTGCTGGTATCAAAGAATACTATTTTTAATTTCCCAGACCTAAAGATTAAAGAACATATTTGAAACCTTGCATAAATATAATATTTATGCAATGCTGAAGAGCAGCACAGCGCATGGTGTGAACTGGAGTTTCACGTATCTAGTTGCTGGGAAAAGGGAAATAGATGTGAGAACTGAATCATCACACCTTCGATTCAAAACCTGAATATTTGGTTACTCTCACATATTTAAGCCCATCCTGCAGCAAGCTAAGCTGACAGCTTTTATTTTACTGTTTCTGTTTTACCAAATTTTAATTGATTAAGTTTGTTAGTTTTATTTTTTTAAGTCGTGATTAACAAATTTTGAGTTGTTTTGATTTTTGTTCGCTTAAACCTAGAAATATGAGAATTTGGATCTTATTTTACATTTTTTTACACATTTAAGAAATGATCTACACTCCCAGTCAAGAGGGAATAGATGGCACCCTAATTCTGTCCTCAAGAGAAAAGCCACAAAGCTGTATAACAATGCAAAACAACTGTCTAATGGCACCAGAGAGTAACCAAAGCCTCCCAGACTCTAAGGGCCAAAATCTTCAAGGAAGGGAGACGCTTTGTAATGAGCCTGAATCTTCAACCTGCCTTCTCTCTGAGTCAGATATTCATTCCTAGCATAGAAAACATAAAACAATGGCCCAGGGCTCATCGCAGCCTTCCTGGTTTGGACTGACTGAAACTGGAACTCAAACTAAAAAGATTTAAAAAAAAAAAAAAAACATTCAGAATTTGAAACCCAAGAAATTGGAGGAAAGGAATGGCAGAGACTGGGGGAGAAGAGGGGCAGGTGGAGAAGAAGGAGAGGGAGCATGCCAGTGCAATGTGCATAGTTTTCCCATTTGAGTTGTGTTGTGATGTCCAAGCTGCATGCTTGGATGGACGCACAGAGAAGCTTCCAGGTTAGGAACATATTTCAACACAGAATGTTCCAGCCTCCTGGTTGCCAAGAAGACGAATGTTATAATGGCACCTGCCCTGGTAGAAAGCCAGCATTCCAGTTATGTCCCAAGAAGGTGTATGTCTTCAGGGACAGGAAAACGAGCACAGAAAAGTCCTCCCTGATCAAGGTGGTTTCCCTGTTCCCTGTCTACTTGTAAAGATGATTCTCACTCCCTTTGTAGTCCTGACCTTGGCTCCCCTGTAACCTGCTGAGCTGTCTAGTAAGGAATTGAGGCTTTGCAGATTGCCCCTCAGCCTCTGCCTCTGTAAGATTCACCCCAACTCTGTGAAATTCAGCCATGACTTCCTGATGTGTATAATACCAGCGTGGGGTGGCTGACAGATTGTATCTGGTGGACATAACTTGAAGCCAGTCCACAGTGTACACACAGGACGTTTCTGAGAGCACACTACACACTCTCTCAGGGGCAGGAGAGCATTTCTGGAGAGCATCCTGTTATGAGCAGGGTCTGAATGCTTATTCTCCACCTGATATGAGATCTCTAAAGCAGAGCTGGGTGAGGAAGACACTGGCCTTGGCCACTAGCTTTCCATTCTGTGACTATCTAATTGGAATTATGGTCCACCCAATAGGAGGTAAACCATAGCTGGTACTAAAAACATAGGCAACTGCCTGGGGCTAGTGAGGTTATGGGTCTTAGAAAAGAACCTAGTGGCAGCACTTTACCAAACCAGCATAACTCCTAACTGCACTCTAAAACATATCCTTATGCACACAGGTAAGTGTAGCTGTCACCTCTCATCAAAGAAACTTCTTTTCAGAGCAAACGAAGACTGTTACAGAAAGCCACAACTAGTTATAACAGAGACAAATGAATGCTGGGGGGCCCAGCCGTAAAGGTTGGTGTACAATACAACTTCTGCATCTGAGGCTCAAGGAATACTGAGGAACATGTGTTGAAAAGTTGTAAGGGCAAAAGACCAGGAAGTCTGCTGTGAGATTTTACCTCTAGAAACGACAGAGAAGCTACATCTATGATACCTCAACAATATGGCTACATAAATAAGACTTGAACAAAATAGCAATAGGTATGCTGATGCTGAAAGGAGAAATTTCCCTAGGGTCCCACCTCTCCCAAAGATGAATCCCCACGTTTAACCAATACGAAGTGGTCAGCCCTGAAATCATATGTGCCAAAGCCACAATAATGGATTCAGAAGATTGTACTTACCTATTTATGCACACACACACACACAAACACACACACACACACACACACACACACACACACACACACCAATAATAATCAAAAATGGAAAAAGAAAAGTGATATAGAACTTTAATTTTTAATAAAAATAAGATATTTTGTAAATGTTTTTATTTTCTCAGATAAAGAGATGAGATGAGAGCTGTTCCTGAGTATTTCTAACTCTTTCTGAACTCTCTCTGGCTGGTTCAACTCAACTGTTCTGGACCAAACTTTTCTCCAAGCTGACTAATTCAAACTGGCTTTTCTTAGCTTCTGACAGAATTGCTCTGCCTGGCCTTAAACTAACTCTGGTAATATGTTTTAATCTTCTGGCTCTTTCTCATTCTCTGGCTTATTCTGTCCTCACCTATGTCTAGATTGTTCTCTCTGTAGCCTGTCTCTGTGAAACTGTCCCAGTAAAAACCCTTGGTAAAAATTCTCTTCTCTCTTCCTGCACTGCTCTTAAGTAGCCTCTCTCTCCTGTGCTGTGTGCTGTGCTTGTAAGAATTGGGCATATCCTATATCTGACTCATTCTGTCAAATCTTTCTCTGGTTCATCATTTTGTCTACCCCTCAATTGGAAGTCACTTGCAAACATGGCTGCTTCCTTCTATAAATGATCCTTACCTTCATTGTTTGGGATTAAAGGTGTGTACTAAGGCTGTGTCTGCACTCTAGCCAGATCATACCGTAATCCAGAGCATGTCTACATTCCAGCCAGATCACATAAACCTAGAAGGTCTTTGGATGTGATCCCTTACCAGAGCAGCCGTGTTAATGGATTAAAATTCCTCTATAAATTTTAAAATATCAAATAAAAACTCTGTGCCATTAATCTTTCAGTAGCTTGATCTGGAAATTCAGATGAGTGTGTGTGTGTGTGTGTGTGTGTGTGTGTGTGTGTGTGTGTGTGTGT
>NW_026596120.1:8117180-8174350 GCF_907164565.1 Psammomys obesus
TGTGTGTGTGTGTGTGTGTGTGTGTGTGTGTGTGTGTGTGTGTGTGTTATATCTGGGTACATTCCCATGTGCTTGCACAGAGGCCAGAAAAGAAAGTCAGGTGTCTTGCTGTATTATTCTCTGCCTTATTCCCTTGAGACAAAAATCTCTCACTAAACCTGGTGCTAGGCTGGTGACCAGTGAGCTGCAACAATACTCCTCACTCCTCACTCACCTAATGCCAGGGTTTCAGGCATCCCAGTTACACATGCCTTTTATGTGGGGTCTGGGGATTTGAACTCAGGTCCTCATGTTTGTGCAGCAAGCCCTTTTGTCCCCATCAACTTCCTCACTCTGTTAGCATGCTTCTGATTTAACAATCACCACTCTCTGCTACTTCTAAACTAAGACCAACACCAGGTCTTCCCTTTACCTACACACCATACCATGGAATAAACTTTCTCTACAGTAAATATGACCCTGTCTTTCCCCTTCGGAAAGTCATGCAATGAATCCCCATCTTCTTTAGACTAAACTCCTGTGTTCGGCTCACACACACTGCTTTCCTCCGAGCATTCAGGATCACTCCTTCAGCACTCACAATCCTTACATGCACCTTCCCCGCAACTGTCATAAATGATCTCCAGCTACTGAGACTCATCACTCCATCTCTACCTCCTTCAATCTGAACACATCTTTTCCTTTCAGTGATACTGTCATTGTTCTTCCCTGGGAACATTTCTACCTACAGTCCAGAAACTTGCCTTTTAGGAAAATCTCTGATCCCTCAGGATCTTGTTAGGCTCCTCTAAAACCAGCAACTCCTCACAGAACATTTATGATGCTCCCTCCCTGACCAGGAATTTGACGAGAGCAGGGATGACGTTCTCTGAAAGTCTTAACTACTTATATATCACAGAAAAGTCTCAGGACTGGTGGTTGGGCAGTGAAACTCTCGTGAAGGTCCCGGGAATAGAAATGGCGTTATGAAAAGAGGATTCAGTTTACCCTGGACCTACATGCTGTCTGGAGCTAACTAAGGTTTGGCCCCACTGTATGTGTCTGAGGTGAAAAGACAGTACCATGGATGCAAGTAATTACAGGCCTCTGGAAAGCTCCTGGTCACACCAGTCCAGAGGCAACAACTCAGGGTCAGCGAGTCATTTCTAGATGCTCAAAGGACAAGTGTGTGAGGAGCAGACTTTCAAGGGCTCTTCAGAAACCTGGAGGCAAAAGGAAGCATGGGCTGTGTCTGCCTGTAAGCGCTTCCCAGTTATCCCATGAAAGACGACATTCTACCCCTAGACGATCTTCCTTTTGCCACCTCTGTATTTAGCAGCTTCGCTCTCCTCAAAGGGCTGGGTGAGGAAAGGCTTGGAAAGGGTGTGCAAACAGTGGGACAAACTGGCATGGGGAGGCATTATTCAGACTACAGGAGGCAGTCTCCTAGCACAGGAGCCTGGGCTGATCCCCATGCCCTGGCTCTCAGAACTTGGCTGCACTGGTCCTCCTGTACTGCCACAGGCTCCAGTGTACAACCTCAGAACACAGGGGCTTCAGCGACAGCTGGAATGTTTTTGCTGCCAGTCAAGCCAGCTGTGGAAAGGACTGTGGGGCCCGCTTTTTTATCTTCAGTGGCTCTCAGCATCATGTCCATTTCCAGAGATAAGGTGATGCTGAGCTACTTCTCAAGTCACTCCTGAAACCCACTCTAGCCGTCGTGCCTCAACTTAAAAATGATAAACTCTAACCTGAAAATTGCAAACTCTGAAAAAAATAAAGAAACAAAGCCATTTACACTCCAGGGAGTTGCGGTTTAAAACCTGAGGACCATCTTCTCCACCTCTGAGACAGCTCTCTTCTCTACAACATCCTTCTTGCTCAGGGAGCTTTTATGCAGAGCAATGTGCCTATGTTAAAGGCACGAGGCTCCTCCGAGACTATTAAACCAAACGTTTATGTGGCTGAAATCTCCTTCCAAAGGAACACAGGCCCCCTGGCCCTCTGATGACACTTGATGGCACAAGATAAAGTGGAGAAGAAAGCTCTGTAATGAAGATGCAGGGCTTCCTGCCGCCGCCAAGGGAATGGGAGAGCTGCCATGGCCATACTCATAACATGTAGCAGCAGCCTGGTTCACTTCAAGGTAGAGTCATTATCAGGTTGTGATCCAACCCCGGAGCCAGGTGGCCATGAGATAATGTTTCAGTTAAAAACGTAAAAAGAGAAGAAAAGTCTCCAGAATAGATTGCTGATAAAAAAAAAAAAAAAGTTTACACTCAGTTTAACAAATTTTATAGTAATGGTATTTTTAAAATGTGTTTCTCATGAATGGCTCTGCAACGCAGAATACAAATAAAGAAAGTGCAATTGGAGCAGTTAGAACTGCAAAAGGATTACCTCTGTCCTGGGGCTGATGGTCTCGAGCACATTACCTACCCCTGCCAACTCCATAGGCACTGATATATCACTACATGACTGTCTCAGTAGATACTGTAAATCCTCTCAGTCAGGCCATTGGAAAGCTCCATATGGTTGTAGGCAGCGTGGCAGCAGACTAGAGTCCTCTAAACACTCACTCAAGGAAACAAAACTCAAAACATCCCAAGGCGTCATGGAAACAATAGGAACTGAGGAAATGACAAGTCTCCACATCTTTGGCATGAGATAAATCTAAACGGAGAGAGAGAATCATGGGCTCTGTATAGAGAAAACAGAGATGCCAGTCTAACTCAGAGAAACAATGTGAGCTCTAAGCATGGTGGATGTCCCAAATCAGCCTTTTAAACAGGACCCTAGACAATAGTAAACACTAGCCTATGAGGCTTCCTCAGCCACTAACTGACAAGAGGGAAGCTTATGTATTATTATAACTCGATGTTCTCTCCACGAATGTTTAGAGGGGGACAGTGGGAAGGTAAAATCCAGGGTGACGTCCTGGCAAGTGGAGAGTTGTCCTTGTTCACAGCCACTAGAGTGAAAGAAGAATCAGGATCATTGGCACATCTTAGCTCTCCCCAAATTTTCCCAGACAGGGTGTCCCAGGAGAGCCCTCAGTCCCAGGGACAAGCTCGCACCAGCACCAGACACTCTGTTCAGAGAGAGGAGGACACAGTCTCAGCAGCTTCCCTGAATAAATGACCACCGAGCAATGCACAGCTCAGGGCAGGCACTAGTGAGGAATGTGGACACTTGCAGAAACCATCAAGGACACTTGGCACTGAGTGTCTGAGGGGAAAACGTGGATTTCTCAGGCAAGCTGATCTGGGCCATAAGGACACAGCTTTGCAAACATGAGAGTCCAGAAGAGGACATCTTGACACACCAGCTCACTCAAGTTCTTGTAGGAACTTGACATGGAGACCAAACCCCACTCCGGATCTCTTCTGGTTTATAGAGAACTATGCCAATAGAATCTTTGTCTTCTCTTTCTGAGTGTGGGCTGGACTTGTTCAAGTTCAATGAAGTCTATGTCCCCTCACAAAGTCCTTGATTAGGAAACCCTTCTTGATCATGATTCTGTTACGGCTGCATATCTATCTCCACAGGTCAGGCTTGGCCATTAAACTGAGCTAATATTTTGACTTAAATTCTACCTCAGTTACTTTTACTTCACCACAGCCCTTCATTCCCCTTAGGGTCTTGTCTTAATGAGGCTCCTGCAGTCTGTCTGTGTCCCCATTACACAGATGAGATTTCACAGCTAAGTCAGAGTGACAGTTTAGGGAGAAACAAAAGTGATTTCTCTAATGAGTCCTCGTTCAAGCTTATACAGCACTCAGAGACCACAATGCAAACTCTTTGGCCATAATATAAAATTACCTCAGTTAATGGGGGAGGTTTTGTTTTCTCTTACTGAAAATAGATTCTTCTCTCATACAATATATTCTGATTATGGTTTCCCCTTCCTCTACTCCTCTCAGTTCCTCTCCACCCCCAGCCCCTTCCCTCGAGATCCACTCCCTTTCTGTCTCTTAGGAAAGAAGAGGTTTCTAAGAGATAACAAACATGACAAAATAAAATATAATAAGATGAAGTAAAAGCTAGCCTATCAAAGTTGGACACATGGCAATCCAACAAGAGAAAACAAGTCCCAAGAGCAGGCACAAGAGTCAGAGACCCACTCATTCTTACAGTCAGAAGTCAGTTACTATTAGCTTAATATTTTTAATGAGGGGTGTGTGTGTGTGTGTGTGTAATGCACACTCAGGAGACCTGGTATAGACCCATGTCAGCCCTGTGTTTGCTGCTTCAGTCTCTGTGAGCTCATATGTGTGTTGCTTAGTTGATGCAGAGAACCCCGGTCTCCAGGTGTCTTCCATTCTCTCTAGTTCTTGCAATCTATCTGGCCGCTTTTCACTGAGCTCTGAGGGGAGGGACTTGATGAAGACTTCCAGTTTAGACTCTCTCTCCCTATAATGTCTGGCTGTAGGTCTCTGTGCCTGTTCCTGTCTGCTGCTGGAGGAAGCCTCACAGATAAAGGCTGGATAAAGAACTGATATATGAATATAGCAGAATATCATTAGAGATCATTTTACTGATTTTTTTTTAGACCAGTAGGTGTTTGGTTTTAACCTAGATCTCTGGGTTATCTCTGGGTTGTTTTTTGGGTTTTGTTTATTTCTGGTTACCCAAGTGGTGTTGGGTGTGGGTTCCTTCTCATGGTGTGGGCCTTAGACCAAATCAGATGCTGACTGGCTACTCCTACAAGTTCTGTGCCATTGCCTCAGCATATTTTTCAGGCTGGACAGATTGTAGGGCAAAGGTTCTGTGGCTGGGTTGGTGTCCACATTTCTCTTTCATTAGCCTGCAGAGCACCTTCCTGCAACAAAGAGATTAGAACATGGGGGTGACGGCTCCATCTAGACACCAGCTTGACTTCTCCGTGTTCAATGAGTTGTGTGGGTGTTGTCCTTGCCAATGGGATCCCACTGTCACCAACCCTTTGTCTTGTGAACAAGACAAGGTTTTGTGGAGATTTCCATGGGACTCCCTTAGCCAACAATTCAACTGAATGCATCCTAGTCCCACCACTGGAAGCCTTTGTTAGCTACAAGAGTATCCAGTTGAGATTATTTTTCATTACTAGGAATCTTCAGTAGGATCACCTTCATAGATTCCAGAAACTGCACTAAGTTTCCACACAACCTCAAATGCCCCCAATTCCAGCCATCTCTCTCGCACAGTCTCTCCCTCCACCCCCTCTAGGCACCTCCCCACCCCCAGTCAGCCCATAAAATCTATTCTATTTCTCCTCAGGGAGATCTCTGCTTCTCTCCTAGCCCCCTTCTCTTTACCTAACCTCTCTGGGTCTACAGATTATAGCTTTATTATCATTTAATTGATAGTATCACCTTCTAAGTGAGTATGTGTGTGTGTGTGTGTGTGTGTGTGTGTGTGTGTGTGTGTGTGTGTTTCTGGGTCTGTGCTACCTCAGGATGATATTTTCTAGTTTTATTCATTTGGCTGCAAATTTCATGATTTCATTTTTTTAACAGCTGAGAGGTATTCTATTGTGTAAATGTACCACATTTTCTTTATCCATTCTTCTGTTGAGGGGTATCTAGGTTGTTTCCATTTACTGGATAATGTGACTAAAGCTGCAAGACACATGGCTGAACCAGTGTCCCTGTGGTAGGGTGGAGCATCCTTTGGGTATATGCTTTGGGTAGTTTTTCTTATATCACCTTCCGAAGGACTGTATTTGTAGATAGATATTGTTTAAATTTTACTTTATAATGAAATATCTTATTTTCTCCATCTACGGTGACTGAAAGTTTTGCTAGGTATGGTAGTCTGGGCTGGCATTTGTGGTCTCTGAGAGTCTGAAGGACATCTTTCCAGGCCCTTTTGGTTTTTAGAGCTTCTATTGACAAGGTAGTGTAATTCTGATAGGTCTGCCTTTATATGTTGCTTAGTCTTTGTTCTTTGTAGCTTTTAATATTCTTTCTTTGTTTCATATGTTTAGTGTTTTGATTATTATGTGGTGAGGGGACTTTCTTTTCTGGTCCAATCTCTTTACTGCTTTGTAAGCTTCTTGTGTCTATATAGGCATCTCCTTCTTTAGGTTAAGAAATTTTTCTTCTATGATTTTGTTGAAAACATTTTCTGGGCCTTTAAGCTGGGTTTCTTCTCCTTCCTCTAAATATATTATTTTTAAGTTTGATCCTATCATAGTGTCCCAGATTTCCTGGATATTTTATCTCAGGAGTTTTTTAGATTTAATATTTTATTTAACAGATGTATTTCTTCTGTTTATCATATCTTCAATGCCTGAGATTCTCTCTTCCATTTCTTCTATTTTGTTGGTGAAGCTTTCCTCTGTAGTTCCTGTTTGGGTTCCTAAATTTTTCATTTCCAGAATTTTCTCAGTGCTTTCTTTATTGCTTCTATTTCCAATTTCAGGCATTGATCAGCTTTATTCATTTCCTTCAACTGTTTGTGTTTTCTGGGCTTTTAAAAAGATATTTAGTTATTTCTGTCAATTGCTTGTTTGTGTTTTTTTTTTTTCTGGTTTTCTTTAAGGAATTTATTCATTTCCTCACAATATTTGTGTTTTCCTATATTTTTAAAAGTATTTATTAATCTCCTCTTTAAAGACATCCATCAACTTCATATAGTTGGTTTTAAGGTCTTTTTCTTGTGCCTCAGCTCTGTTGGAACATTCAGGGCCTGCTGTAGTAGTATAGCTGGGCTCCAGTGGAGACATATTGTCATGGATGTTATTGACTGTTTTTATGCTGGCATCTAGGCATCTGGGATTGGGATGATTACATGTCTAGGTGCTGATTTCTGGATTTGTCTTTGTTGGGTGGTGTGCTGGCTAGGCTTATGTCAACTTGACACAAAATATAATCATCTGAGAGGAGGGAACCTCAGATTAAAAAAAAAAATGCCTCTGTAAGATCTGGCTGTGGGTCAGCCTGAGAGCATTTTTAGCTCCTAATTGATAGGGAAGGGCTCAGCCCATTGTGGGTGGAGCCATCCCTAGCCTGATGGCTTTCTTCAGTGATGAACTATGGAAGTCTAAGACCCATAAACTCTTTC
Organism: Psammomys obesus; assembly: GCF_907164565.1. NCBI lineage: Eukaryota > Metazoa > Chordata > Mammalia > Rodentia > Muridae > Psammomys > Psammomys obesus. The sequence goes on from NW_026596120.1 coordinate 8,124,207, forward strand.
CTCCTCAACTTGCATTTTTTGGTCATGGTGTTTTGCCACAGCAATAAAAACCCTGCTAAGACAGGTGGTTATTTTGTTCCTTAGTTTCTGTTTCCTTTCAGGAGGGTGATGGCTGTGTGTTGCCTGTTTCCCTAGCCTCATCAGCTGGCGTGTTAAAAGGAAATGTCTGTTGGTATCAGAGGCTGGGTAACTGGGATGAGTTAGAGGAAGGAAGGTAGCAGAAGGTCGTTGTGGTGAGTTGGGAATGAAGTCAGAGAGGAACCGGAGACCACAATGGGTTTCCAGCTACAGAGCTGGGGACGAGACTGGAGAGACTGAATCTCAGCAGCCGTGGAGAAGTGTGGGTCTGCCTTCAACCAGATTGGTGCTCTGGGAAGAGCTGCCCTTGGGACAGGATGGGGTGCCTGCTGGAGTTGGGGGCTGGAACAAAGCCACAAGTCAAGGGAAGGGAGTGGTGTGTGGCAGCAGTTCTCAACTTGTGGGTTATGACCCCTTTGGGGGTCACATATCAGTTATCTTGCATGTCAGATCTTTACATTAAGATTCATAACAGTAGCGAAATTGTAGTCATAAAGTAACAACGAAAATAATTTTGTGTTTGGGTCACCACAACATGAGGAACTGTATTAAAGGGTTGCAGCATTAGGAAGATTGAGAACCACTGGTCTGTGGGATCCACAGGAGATGGGGGCAGAGGTGAGAGAAGGCTGCATCTGGTGTTCGGTTGGAGCACAAGGAACAAGCTGGGAGGTCAGGTCTCAGGGAACAGAGAGAAGAGAAGGTCTGCAGGTAGCCTACCTAAAGGGAAGGGTTTTAAATGACAAAAGCCCTCATATTGTTGTTGTTTAAGAACAAACGTTATGATCTGTCATTATTGTTCGAGACTTGGGCACATGGCAATCCATCTCCCACTCTCCCTGTCCTCTAAGTCTCTGGCAGACAGAGATTGTCACGGTAATGCTTAAGAGAAGAGACCTAAGGATGCTTTAGTCAGATCTCACAGGTGCCTACAAACTCTTAAAGCCCAAAGGCTGCTGACTGAGGAGGGCGTAAGAGGGGGCTCTCCTTCACTTCCCTCCCTCAACTTGAGACCACAAACCCTGGAAAACTGAACTGAGAGAGTAGAGGTCACGGTTCACCGTTGCAGAAGCAGCAGTTCTGTGCTGTGCAGAGAGCAAGACAAGGTGTTTGGGGCTGCTGGGTATGAGTGCGCAGTCCATGCGCGCAGACAGAAGAGCTTCAAGGAGGAACAAGGGGAAACAGGAGCCCAGCCCTGCTCCACCCACATGCCTTCCACCAAAGGTAAGAGGGGCACGTTTGTCTTTGCACAAATCTATCTACCCACCCACCCCCTATGCCTCAGTACCTGCCCAGCTGGAGGGTCACTCTCAAACACCAAGAGACACCCTGTGGTTTGGCTTGCTGTGTGCGTTAGTGCTCCTCCTCCACTTCGCTGTGGCCTTCTGGATGTTAGTAGCCCGCTGTGCTTGGGAAGACGGAGCCAGCAGGTGCAAACAAGTAGAGAAGCCTGCACTCTGCAGAGGCAGCTGGGGAGGGGCGGTTGCCGTCTGCCCTGATTGCAACTGCTGTTCTCCGCTTGTTTGACTAGCCTAACATGTCAAGTCAGGGCTCTTTCGAGAGATGGAGGCCAGCAGGGAGGTTCTGTTTCCCCACCCCCAGTCCCAGACAGGCCTCTCTTTGGTGCCAGCAAGCACGGGTAGGCGGTTCAGCTGTTACCTCCAGAAGCCCCTGAAATTGCCAGAACGGTGAATTCGGGAATATCATACCAAGTCCCTCTCTGAACCCCGGGTCAAAAATTCATCCAGACTGTATTTCCCATCTCAGATTTCAAGCCATGGAGTCAAGTATATCTCAGCTGAGGAAGCTGTACTGCAAACACCACATGGCAGTACAAAAATATCTACGCAGTACACCAGTCACTCAAAATACCCGAGCCTGAACCCAGTGGAGCCCCCCCATCCCCATTATTGATTTCCAGAGGAGAAATCCAGGCTCAAAACCAGAACTCCCTTTCTTTCACAAATTAAAAACTCAACGAAACCAAAGCTCGCCCTGAAGTTTGCATTCCCACAGAGAGGGCCCACAGAGCTGCCCAGCCCCTCTGACAGAGGTGTGTCTGGGAACAGCTGTTCTCCTGTCTGTTGTCTACCCTGAGTGGGTGTGTCTCCTGAAGCAGGAGGAGGTCATATTTATCCTGCCCCAAGGCCCTCCTGGCCCTGCTTGGTAAAATCTGAAAGTCAGGATGTACAAGAATATCCCAGCCACAGCCCCAAACCTACCAAATTTAGCACAGCAACAGTATATTCTCAGAGCCCATGTTTCTACTGCCAGCCATTGGATACAGCAGATGCCTGGTGACATCTGGGGAAGGGAGACAGAGAAAACAAATGTGCGACACAGAGGAAAATATTCGTCCTTTCAGGCTCAGCAGAATCGCCAGTAAAGCCGACTGGCATCTTCCTAGGTGTGATTCCAGGCCCGTCTGGTTTACTTGAGGCTCCACCTTAACCAATCCCAACCCCTATCTGTTAAACCTTTTAATTCACATTAAACCTTCTGAAACCTGTGGTCATTGCCCATTACCAGTGTCCCCTGCCCTTTTCCTCGGGACCAGGGAATGCCCATACCTCCTATGTGGGGATCCTTTTGTCTCACATCCCCGCTTTTCTCTGTGACCATCCACATGCACAGATGTGTCCTCGCCTGAGCCATGTTAACTGCCACCCTACCTCCTGTTCAGGATTTGGGAACTTTTTCTGTTAGGACAGTTTTCTTTCTCCACTGTCTTGCCTTGTCTAGGGAACTCAGGGAAGTTCAGCATCCGCTCTTGTTCTGTAGGATACCACCTCTCCATACCACAGGCTTCCTCTCAGAACCCCATCTCTGCTGCTCATCCCAGGTTCTCCTGTCCCTGCCTGGTTTTCTGAAGTAGCCAGGCTGCCTTCTTTCTGGCTTCTGTTAACCTCTTGGTACCTCCTCGACTTCTGCCAGGCTCAGCTGTAAGGTGTATCATGCCATGTTCTGAGGTTGGTCCTTATCTGCCATGTAGGACTAGGATGCTGTACCTTGGTGTGCTCCTATATCTTCTTCAGCCCAGGCCTGGATGTTTTTGGTCCTATCCTTCAACTGCATCTGTCAGGTCTGTTCCCAGACAAGAGACAAAGACCAATCAGAGACCAAATGCTCCATGGTCCACAGGATCATGCCTGCCTGTGTTTCTCTGAGGACATCTCCAGAATTCATCTTGTCCACAACCATTTATCAACAAGTGTCCCCAGATGTCCTACTGTGTTCTCAGAGCTGTCCTGGATGTTATGACCAGGATTAAGCAAGACAAGTTCCTGCCATCTTGAGGTTCCTGTTTAGCAGCAGATCCATCCAGCATCTAACCTACGCCTCACCCAACCATTTTCTTGTCAGCAGGCCACTTTCCCTTCCTGCCAACACTCTCTGGGACATTTCAGAACTTGTACCAGGATTGCAAAAATGCACATTTCCCATGCATTGGTGTCACACCTTGGAGTTTGCCTTAACATGTGTATTAGTTGCTTTTCTGTTACTGTGAGAAAATAACCATGTCCATAAGCAATTCAATGAGGAAAAGGTTTACTTTAGCTCACAGTACCATAATAGTAATAGGGAAGGCAAGGCAGCAGGAGAAGACTGGGTGGTCTTGTTTTGATCCACACACAGGAAGCAGAGCAAGAGCAGGAAGTGGGACAAGACTAGAAATCCACCCCCAGTGACATACTTCCTCTGTACCTCCTAAAGGTTCCATCATTTCTCCAAATATTGACACAAGCTGGGGATCAAGTGGTCAGATACACACAAGCCTACGAGGGACATTTCTCTTCCAAACCACAGCAGTAAACTTGAAATATTATCTCTGTTTCAAACAAACCTTCCCTTCTCTAGTCTGTGGGAAGTCACTTCAGTTTCGACACAGTGGTCAAGAGCAGGTCTGCCATCACTTCTGTCACCAACTCCTTCTACCAAGAGTTTTTAAAGACCTTGTGAACCATAGCCTGGCACTAATGTCATCCATTTTTGTTTTTAGGCAATTCGATCCAAGAAAATGAAATATTTTTTTTGCCTAGCCAGGATGGCCATGTCTCTTTGTGTACTGATGAACTTAAATCTATCATTTCTCTAAAGAAAACTTTATGTTTCAGGTCCTGAAGCCTCATAGCACAGAGGCTGTACACACCACACACACACACACATACACACACACACACACACACACACACACACACGAAACAAACAAACAAAAAACACCCAGTTTGAGAGCATTAAGGGAAAAAGACATTTATGAGCAGATATAGCATCCCAGGCAAGCATGTTTTGTTTGTTTGTTTGTTGTCCTAGAAGTGATATAAAACCAGATAAAACAAGTAGTATGTGAGACAGGTAACCCAGGCCATCAGTCAATGCCTGGTGCTAGCAACTTAGAATTCCAAAGGCCTGCTTTTAGTTCTCAAGTCTACACGGAACACAAACATGTGTGGCAAGTCAGAGGCCCAGACTCCTCACCAGCTATGGTCTGCAACACCAGCAGCTTCTCTTCCTGAGCTTCCGAACCCACACCAGTCATCTCATAGAATAGGCCATTTTACAGTGACAAGAGCCCTCTACATCTCAGTAACCAGATATGCTGATTTTTTTAATTACATTCACGTCACAGGACATCTGGAGGAAAGACATGCCTTGTCCAGATTTTCTTTGTTTGGGACATTGACAGAGGGAAGGCCTAGGCCCTTCTGAAGTCATATTGTTTGCAACCATCGCCATCAATTTATTTCTAAGAGAAATATGAGTTTCATATAGACTCAGAGGAGCTTATCTTGGCCCTTGTTCTACCAGGCAATAGCTAAGTCATCTAACACCACAAAAAGGTCCTTCTCCCAGCCTCAGTCTCCTCATCTATCATATGAAAAGATGAGGTCACAGGGAAGTTCTCAGGCCACTCGTACCTCAAAACATCCATGTTCTCAGAAGGGAAATAAGTTGCTGGGTGTTGCATATGGGTTCTCCACAGTCCTATAGAAAGCAAATTTATTCTCACCAGTCCGAAGACATGTGCAGAAAAGCCAGCTCACTCAAGATCACAAGCAATTGCCAGTAGATGTAGGGCCTGAAACCATGATGATTGGATTAAAAAAGGTTGTGGGGGGGGAAAGGGGGAGTTAGGCATGCCCATGCAGAGCAAATGCACACACACACACATATACACACACGAGCTCAAGCACACACAATTCATTCTATTGTGACCTGGCACTGTACAGAGATAGAAACGAAGAGAAACAGATACACCATGGAATGAGCCAAGGGCCAGGTGCTGTGGGATAGCCTTAGGAACTAAACAAGAACCATGCTTTCATTTTTCTCTTCTTCTGTTTTGATGATCCAATTGACGTTAGCATTTAAGTACTGGGCCCTGTAAAAGGTGCTGGATACACAAATACTAATTATGCCGGGAAGAGAAGAGGACGCATATTAATTATGGAAATAGAAACCACTCTACGAACTTCAAGAGGCAAAGATTTATTACAAAAAAGAAAAACGACTCATCAAACCAAAGAGAGGGCTGCGAAAGAACAGCTATGGCCATCTGACGAAGGCTCTCAAGGAGAGGATGGAGAATATGCCAACATCAGCGTCTAACCGTTCACCTCCCTGCCACTCCTGAGAGCTGCTGTGGGTTCTAATTTAAGGAATTTAAACTGGGGCTTTCAAAAGCCTTGCCTCATCGCAGCCCTTGCTTGATGATGCCACACTCTGACCACAAACATATCCGGATAGTCTCAGGACTTACAGCCTCTATGACATGGGACACACATTGAAAGCCAGGAAAGATATTGATCTTGGCCCCCAACAGCCAGAACGAATGGAAGGGTCAGGACTGTCTCCTGAATATGGTGTGAGCTGCCTCCTCCTGAAGGAGGAAAACTGGAAGGAAGCCACCTCCTACTGAACACAGGTTACAGCATGCAGACCAGACAGGTGGGCTGTGCCCGGGAGTCAACCACTGATAGTCTTCGAGGGCAGACAGTGATAAAATTGGATGAGTGTTACTTTAAAGACTCCATGGTGGACATTCAGAAAAGATAGTGGAGAAAATAGATGTGAGGTGAAATCACCATTGAAGGCCCAGACAATGAGAAGTAGGTATAGCAGTTATCGTGAGGACAGAATTAGGATACAGTAAAGATGTTAAGGCTGAGCCATTTGTGAGATGTAAGGGTGAAAGCAAACCGCCATGCTTGAAGCTTGCCTGGTGCCAGGATGGTTGAGCAGTCACTGAAACAAGCACTTGAAAAGAGGAATGTGTTTGGGGGTGACGGCAGGGGTGGTAAAGGACATGGGAATCACTGCATTTGACGAGTCACACATTACGTCTTATGTGTCCAGGTATGAGAAGAGTTTGGGACACTGATGAGGTATACATTGGTACGCTACCACAGGGCAGGCAGGTGTTCAGGATGGGGAGCTGGATATGGAGAGCTGTGTCTCAGAGGGGCTCCAGTTTCATTCTGTCTCTGAATGCCTGGTTCCAGGGGAGCCTGACAACAGAAATCTTTTGGGAATGCTCAAACCTCACTTGAAGTGAACGTTTCAGTTCTACAGTGTCTCCAAGCAAAATTTCCCCGGAGACTCTCAGAAGCACACGGGAGATTGATGTTTATTTCCCTTTTCTCTGGGACCCAAAGTTGAGGGGGAAAAAAATCACAAAAGTTGGGGGGAGTGTCTTCTCAGTTCTTTGAGGGTAGTGGAATTCCTGGTGACAGCGTTTCAGACAAGACTGTGTTTAAACTAGGGCTTTGGCGAATTTTTAAGCCAGGTGAGAGCAGGCTTCGAGGAAAATTCTGTAGGGCTGAGATGAAAGCTCCCTGACACCCAATAAGGAGAATCAATCTGCTGAGGAGGAGGTGTGGGGACAGGGTAGCAATGTCTCACGTGCTGGTGCTGTCTAGGATTTGGGCTTTCAATCTCTCACAGCCCTAAACTTGGATACCTGCCCACCCAAGGGCTCCCCATGGAAGCTTCCATGTAGACCAGTGATGTCTCAAGACACCCCCAGCAGTTCCTGCAGCGCCAACCAGACTCGCCTGCCAAACACTTGTCCAAGCTCAGTGTAAAGTGCTTACCTGGGCCTAACAGATACAAGGCACTGAGTTCTATCCCAAATACTGTGGAAGGGAGGGAGAAAAAGAGGGATAGAGGGAGGAAGGGAGGGAGAGAGGAAGGGATAGAGAGGGAATGAAAAATTAAGATCTTTCTGATTTCATATTTATCAGCCACAGACTCCAACTGTTTCCCCTGTTTAAGTATTTCCTTATAATTTCATACTTGCATAAAGTGCATCTTTATATTCATTCCCTATAGCCCTCTCTTACTTTTCCACTCTTGCTAACTTCACTGTAGTCATTCAGCTGGACCACAACTATTTTTTTTCTTTTCCTCCGTCCTTCTTCTTCCTTCCTCCTTCCTTCCTTTCTCCTATCTCCCTTCCTTCCACCTTCCTTCCTTTCTCCTTCCCTCCTTCATTGTTAATGTCTTATATAGGTAGTTATAGCCACTGGCTCTGTGTTTGTATTAGCAACAGCCATGTCATATGCAGAAGACAGAGAGTCACAGCATTCCTCCTCCTCCTCTGACTCTCACAGTCTCTTGCTTCCTTCTCCCACCATGTTCTCTGGACATCCCAGGGGCTGCTTGAGCTCTGGACTTTTTTCCATGGTATTTCTCAGTTTCCATAATACTGTGTGATGCATGTCATCACTGTGCTTAGGTTTTGGGTTTGGGGCTCTTTGTTTGTCTGGTGGTAGCCACAGTCCTAGTTGTATCATCTGTCTTGAGCTACTGGAACAGAGACTCTTTGCGGGATGAAATATTAAGCTGTGTCTGGACCTCATGTCTCCCATTCAAGTGGCCCATGCTAAGCCTTCAGTATACATTGGTTGAATGGATAGCCAACACTAGATTTATAGTGTTTTAGAAGGAACGTGACCAATCCTGACATTTTTTTTAATTCAAATGAGACTAAGGAGACATTTGCATTATTTCATATTCAAAACCGACTGTTGACACATTTAATCTTGCTAAACTCACCAAGTGTGGCGGCTTTCTCCTGCCAGCGGGGTTGCAGAATCTTCCAGGCACACATTTGAAGTGCCGAGCTAACGTTTGCGCATGGCAGCTATGGGAGCGAGCGGTAATTGTGAGGGGGTGTCTCTGAAGAGGTGGAGGAGACAGGCCATCTGCTACAGCGTCGGGGACAGCCAGGGGCGAGGATACAGGGACTCCTGTAATGGCTCATCTGCCAATTTGCCCTCTCCACACCAGCTGAGTGGGCTCCAGGTTTGGCAGGCAGGAGCTGTGACTTGAATAGAAAGGTCATCAGCATAGTGACCAGACAGCCCTGCGCTGAAACGGTAAGACGCAAGCTTTCTCATAAGAAGGAGAATGAATGAAATGGGGCCTGGGAATATCCACATGATATGGAGGTGTGTGTCCACCTTTTGTGGCAGACTGCAGCTGGCACAGCTGCTGAGTCACATGGCACCCAAAGTCATTCCTGTGCTCTTCACACGTTGATTTCAGCACAGCAGTGCCTTCTTCCTCTTCATGGCCTGCTGACTGAATCTCTGCCATTCAGTGTGGATGCTGGGTACTGAACTCGGGTCCTCTGGAAGAGAAGCAAGTGTTCTGACCTACTGAGGGAGCCCTCCAGTTCCAATTTTAATGAGGGGTAGCTATCTGCTTCTAGGTGTCTGAGGTAGGACAGGGTGTGGGAAGGTTCTGATAAGGACCTGAGCCTAGTGGACAGCCCAGTAGAAGGTTGGCCAGTCACAGGGGCGAACAGTCCTGCCCAGGCTCTCTGAGAAGTCGTGGTATCTGTCAGCAGCCTCCAGGGCTATCAGCTTTCTGCTCCAAGACCAGCATCAACAGGACAGAATTACCTGCATTAGCATCCACAGGAGACTGACATCAATCCTAGTCAAAGGATGACTTCTCTGCTCCCATCTCTAAGGCTCGGAGTAATGTTCTGTCCTTTGAGATGTGTTCACCCAAGATACGGTTGACCAAGAGGCTAGAAATAGGTAGCATTACCAAACAGCATCAACTCCTTGTTATATAAGGCCCCAAAGTAGGAGCCAGAAATGAGAAAACACCTATCAAGCCATAATTGCTGTCATTGCCAAGGAAAATAAAACCAAAACCAAAACATTAAACAACCAGTGATCCCTGTGCTCAGAGAACCTAAGGTCCTGCCCGACACTGCACCTGCTCTTGGACCTCTTTCTGTCTCCAGAGCATTTTTTTCTCTCTCCAACATGGTACAGTGCTTAGGCAGATGTTTGCATCTGCACAGCTTGCCTTTTTCAGGTGTGAAAGGATGGAACAAATACTCATGCTTCCCCTTCTTTCCAAGGATGCCAGGAGCCAGGAGCTAAATTTAGAGATCACTTCCATGTCTCCTGATTTTCTCTTCTCTTTTATGTACGTTCAGTAAGCCCTTTTCAAATCTTTGTCTTTCCTTCCCTAATTCATGGGTAAGCTGCCTCTAATCCATTTGAGGGGAAGAGAATGAATAACAAGGTTTAAATATTTGGTGTCGACAATACTGCTTGTCGACTGTGGAGTGTGTGTGTTCAGGGAGTGAGGGTGGATAGATGAACAGGCTCCATGCTGAAGGGGAGTATGAGAATGATAGCTTAGATGACATGATCGGAGAGGCTTGCAGGGGCCTGACATGTGTGACATAGGGCTCTCTCCTTCCTGGAGACACCTATGACACCTGGAGCACCACAGTTAGTTTTATTCTTTATTTTTTCTTTCCTATTAAGCTTGAAACCTCTCAGCAAACGTGCAAAGTAAAAGGGGAAAGGTGCCACACTCAAGCTGGTTTCAGATGTGGCTGTTTTGATAAACCCCGTAATAAGCTCTCTTCCTTGGGGCAGATACAACAGAGATGGAGACACCATGCCTGTATCATGCTGTTTGCTAGCACCAAGCCAAAGGGCATTATCTTGGTGGTGGTGGTTATTTGTCAACTCGGCACAAGCTAGCGTTATCTGGGAAGAGGAATCTTAATTGAGAAAATACCTTCATAAGATTGACCTGTAGGCAAGTCTGTAGGCCATTTTCTTCATTAATGATTGATACAGAAGGGCACAGACCATTGTGTTTAGTGCCACCCCTAGGTAGATGGTCCTGGGATGTATTTTTAAAAAGCACTCTGAGCAAGCCATGAGACACAATCAAGTAAGCAGCCTTCGTCTGTGACCTCTGTTTCAGTTCCTGACTCCAGATTTTTGCCTTGAACTCCTGGCCTGACTTCCTTCAGGGATAGAATGTGGCATGAGGGTTGTAAGGTGAAAAAAAAACCCTTTCTTCTCCTAGTTCCTTTCGGTCACCACAGCAATAGAAAAGTAATTAGGACAGGCACCATCATTTCTTTTGGTGGCCACAATGATATTCAGCCCCTTCTTCTCACCACCCACTACCCTGTCCTGTCCCTCCCAGCATCCGACCCCATTGCTCAGGTTACCATTCCTGCCACCACTGAAGGGGTCATTTGTCTTCCCCATCTTAGTTTATCTGTCCAGGGATTCCTTTCTCCCATTCCTGCAACATTTCCGTGCAGAGGAGGATTCAAACCAGTGGTTCTCAACCTTTTCTAATGCTGCAACCCTCATGTTGTGGTGACTTCCAACCATAAAATTATTTCATTGCTACTTCATAACTGTAGTTTCGCTACTTTTATGAATTGTCAGGTAAATATCTGACGTGCAGGATATCTGATATGTGACCTTCAAAGGGGTTGCAGCTCACAGGTTCAGAACTGCCTCTTCAAAGTATTGTTCCTGACTACCAGCCTGTCTTCCAAAGTAGACCAAGGTTTGAGAGTCTCTCTCCATGTCCACCAAGGGAAGTTCAGCACTTCCTGTCTGCTCTACCCCAAGGTAGCTGGCAAAGGAGCAGGATGATGGTTTAACCAGCACCAGGAGTTGTATAGTGGCTCACACCTAACTTTCACTTTGTTGTCTGGACTATTCGGGGAAGGGAAATGGGGAGAGAGAGATAGGCTGTCTCCTCTTCCTCCCCTCATCCCTCCAGAGTGAGTTTTCACTTTTACCAGACATTATTTCCTGATGACAGGAAATTTCCTCCTTCCACGTAGTAGCTACAGTCCAACACGTGGTTGACCTTGCTTCCTTCTCCTGACCCAGACCACCTCACCTCTCATTTTCTTACTGGTATGGTTTGCCATAGGCTCCTAAAAGGCTTTTCCTTTGGCCTAAAACCAGTTCTCTACAGAAGAGAATGTGCGATCCACTGTGGAGTGCATTATCCCACTTGCAAATCCGTCCTTGTTAGCCACTCTCTGCTTGCAAGACCTTGTTAGGATCTGACCCTGTTTTCCTCTCATATCTCACACCATCTTCCACCCCAAACATCCTTCATTGTCCTTGGATAGTGCTGCAATCATCACTCCTTCCTGACAGTGAGTCTTAGTTTAGATGTTTCTCTGGGGACGTCTTCTTGGCTTTTCACCTCATTCTGCTGCATCGTTACAAGAACACGTTACCTCTACATACGGTCTATACCTCTATATAGGTGTCTGTTGCCTGACTCTTCTCCCACAACATAGGTCCCACATCATAGAGCTTTGACCCCTGCTGCATCTCAGAGCCCAGATTTCACTCATGTCCAGCGATGTGACAGAACTGTGCTTTAAGGTCTGATGGCCCTGAGTTTGAAACTCACCATGTGCTTTACACTCTCGGAAGTCTTCATTGCTACAGGCCACCTGTGTCTCTTAAAAAAAAAAAAAAAAAACTAGGACAAAAATACATCCTGCTGAGGGATCAAGTAAGTTGAGTGCTGAGCAGAGGATATGAGAAGCGTTCAGCAAGTGTCGGCTCTCCTTTTCCTCTTGTTCCTTTGCAGGATGTGAAGCTGTTGTTTGCAAACCTGGTTCTCATCAAAAAGTATCGCCCAGATGAAGTGGGACAGGGACCAAACCAAGTGGAATAACAGATCTGTAGAGGACTTAATATGGTCTTCCCAGCTGCACATCCACTTGGAACCTAGAACTTGGCCTTACTGTTAAATAAAAAAATTAAAAAAAAAAAAAAACACTTTTCTGAATACAATGAATTAAGGATCAAGAAGAGTCATATTTCTGAGATTTGCCAACTCAAACTAATCCCAGTGCTCAGGAGGAAAAGGCAAGAGGATTATGAGTTCAAACCCAGTCAGTTGCAGGTGACCCCAGAGGCAGAGAAAGAGGAGGGGGAGGCATGCTTATAACCCCATTACTTGGGAAGTTAAGGCAAAAAGAGTGCTGTGTTTTGTGACTAGCCAGGGCTACACAGCAAGATCCTGCTTCATTTAAAAGCGAAAGAAAAGAAAAAGAGGCAACAGAGACCCAGATAAGAAGTTGGTGCTCTGATGGAGGTGTGTCTATACCCCAGGGGACACCAACAGTGGCCTAGTGACCACCAGAGGCCAGGTCACACTGCAGGAAACAAAGGAGGACAAATGCTCATGCTCAGACAGCTTTTTCCTTTGTAATTCAGTCCAGGACACCAGTCCAGGAGATGGTGGCACCCGTACTCAGGATGAGCCTTGCTTTGCTAAATCTCTCCAGAAAGACCTCACAGATGCATCAGCAGTGTGTCTCCTGGGTGATTCTATATCCAGACTAAATGAAAGTGAAAATGAACCACTGCAGTGATGTTAGAGTGCCGACATACAGTTGAACCTCGCTTCCCTGGAGCCCTCCCAGTGTGGATGCTCCCTGGTCCTCTGTTGTTCCTGTATTTGGCTGGTGATAAGCTTGAGACATTCTCTCCTCCAGATGACTGAGCTCTTCTTCACTGCTCCCAGGCCCCAGGTGACAATGTGTTCATAGGAAGCTTACAAGGCCAATAAGACCCAGACCTATGTGGCCCATATTTGAAGAATTTTCACGTATGGAAACTCAGATCCCTTGGGCTAATCCTCTCTACTTAGGCTGAAATCCTAGAGCCTCTCCTGCAGCAGTCTCCCTAAAAAGCCTAGGCAGCTCCCCCTCCCATCCCTGGCTGGTCCCTGTAGAAGGGAGCTAAGGAGCGGGTGTCCGGTCTGGAGATGAGAAGCAGAAGATGCACTCCCCCTGACTTTAAGTGTCCCCTCCCATCTGCATCTCTAGAGCAGCAGCCTTCAGATTGCAATGCACACCATTTGTGGACCAGGCGCTCTGCCAGGCCATGAAGACAGTGAGCAGGTGTAAGGGAAGAGTTGATACTAACTCAGACACTTTCTATGCTCACGAGATGTATGGCACGCAGTGATCATCCTTCCCCTGCCTCTACCAGCGAAAGACTTGGAACAGAATCCACACAGACCACCTTTGCCAAGAGTTGGGTGAGTGCAGAGGAGGGGAGTCTTTGCTTCCTAAGACATGGCAACCACTCTGGGTGTCAACACTTGGGACACTTTGGCTGGCCCATGGAGAGGTCACTATATTTTGCATCCACACTGCTGGACCCCACAGACACTTCTGGGGAATCTTTATCTACATATTAAAAAGTCACTGACATGGCTCTCCATCCAAGACAACGTCCTCTGTTCTTGCATAAGTAGACTACAGGCTTTTGTGGACTCTCTGATCTCAATAAGACAGACACCCCCTTGCCCTTTGTTGAATCTTTGTGTGTATGCATGCACATTCTCACATTTGTATACATTAATATAAATAAGAAGAAAAATGAAATTTCACTGGGCCTACAAAGTTTGACTTTTAATCTTGGTTCAATTTTTTTTAATTCCAAGCATGAAAATTTGACACATCTGTGCTCTGTTGTATTCTGAGGCTCTTCTGTCCTCAGAACAACAAGGTTCCGATTAATTTGTTATTGACTAAAATATAATACTGTTCTACCACACAACCTAGTTTGACTTTAATACATAAAATTCACTACATGGCAAGTCATGACTAATTACCCCAGAAATATTAATTGGGCATCTACCACATAGTTTACGGTATAGGTAATATGCCGGGGTCTTGGGGGAAAGGGGAGAGATAACATAAAGATGAACAAGACAATTTTTATTCTCATACAATCTCCTAAAAGCAGTAAGATGTAGAGGCATTACTGTAATTCAAGACTGACTATAAAGGCAATGTGATAAATTATAGAGTGCTTGTAGGAGAATAAAGGCATTAAAAGAAGAATAGCTGAAATATAATGGAGAAGATAGACAACCCTATCCCCTACCTAGAAAACCCAGGATAGTGTACCAAGGAGCCATTAAAACCAACAAGTAAGTTTAGGAAGGTAATTGAACATAATGCAAAGGCAGCTGGGAGGCTTTCTCCATGCCAGCAACAGCCAATTACCAAATGTCCTCAGAGGAAACATTTCACTCATGTCTGCAACCAAAACTATGAGAAGCCTAACAACAAATGTTACAAGAAATATTCAAGACCTGTTCAGAGAAAGCCATAAAACTGTATCAAAGGATATAAAAAAAAGGTACTGAATAAATGAAAAGATGCCTCCTATTGTTATACTGAAAGATGCAATTATTGCAGAGAACACCTCTCTCTGAATTAACTTAACGTTCAGTATAATTCCAGTCAAAAGTCCAGTAGACTTATTTGGGATTTTATAAGTGAATTCCAGCTTTGTTCTGGACAAGAAAATATACAGTAAGAACCAAGAAAAGTGGTTGGGGGGGGGGAGAAGACTGAAAATAAAAGAGTAGAGTTTTTTTTGTTTGTTTGTCTGTTTTATCATGTATTGTAACATAGTCTGAAGTTAAAATTTTTAACCAGTATGGTGTTCATGCAAAACTAGATAAAGCTGAGGAGTATAGCATATTCCAGAAATGGACTCTATATACTGAATCCTTGTACAGCTACATGATCTTGGACTCGACTGAGAATAAAGAAAAGACAGACAGATGGAAGTACAGACAGAATACTGGGATTGGGTGGTCTAGGCTCTAAGCTGGTGAAGTAATTGCCCCTCTGCTCAGTGTGTTTATTATATAGAGTAGGGTTATTTCAGGGTTATTACATGCAGATAAACAAGGAGGCAGGGTCTACAACCTGACCAAGGAGGCAAGTTTTGCTAGTCTCTACAGAAACAGTCTTCAGCTTGTAAATCCCCTGGGGTTGGGGGAAGCTATGATAGACATTTTCTACACACATTGCCAACAGCCACACTTGGTCCCCTCAGGACACTTTTGCCAATTCTCTGAGCCTGAGGCTATGAGACATTTGGCATGACGGTGCCTCTGTCAGTAGCACATTCACTAGGGACCTCACTCGCTCAGGGCTCCTTCCACTCCCCACATCCACACACACGACAGTTTAATATGTGATAAGAGAAAGAACCCACAGCCCCTGTAAATGACATTGTCCTTGGACACATTCTTCTTTTCCTTGAGAAAGGTACAGTGCAGAGTAAAATGTCCCCTTCCTTTGGAGGCAGGGAAAACTGGAATTTGATCCCATCTTTATTAATAATACTTCTGTATGCTTTTTAAAGGGGGAGGGGACATAATCCCTGTCTATTTACCTCATGGTAAAAGCATCTTATATAACCAGCTAGTGGGTTATAATTTCTCGGGATACTAGGCATGAAGACTCTCAGGCTTAAAAGAAACAAATGTCTGTATGTCCCAGGGCCAATGTCACCACTGAAAACCTGGCTCAAGTGTTCTCCCGTGCTCCTCCAATAGGATAGCACAGCGGAGGAGGATGGGAGGGATGAGGACATCCATGTCTTTCTTCCTGTGGTCATTACACACAGTGGTGTCTCAGCAAGAGACAGGGGCCCTGCCTGCTTTTCCTTGGCAAACCTAGTTCTGGAGTAGCAAAACCTTCCTATCTGAACAGGCCCCTGCATTGTTTCCAAAGCCTTCCAGACTTCTTGCGTCTTCTGTTATTTGCCTGTCAATTCTCTGTATTAAATTTCATGTTTTGAAAGATCTAGAGTCAGTTCTGTCCTCCCGACTGATGAGCAGCCACCATGGAATACATTAAATACTTAAACTTGAACAATATGCACCTTTCTGATCAGCCCAGGCACCAAGCCTTATGATAAGGGCTTTTGGTTATTTCTCTATTTTGTTTACACTCAATCAACCTCTGGTATAATATTATTATCCAGACATGGCAGCATTACAGGTTGTAGAAACTGAAGCTTGCTTTCAAAGAGGACGCCTTTCTCTAAAAGGCTTCCTCTAAAAGAAAAAAAAAATCTGAAGTCCTTATTAGAACCTACATAGCTGGTTCTGGAATAGAGAGAGACAGAAAGAGAGAAAGGAGAGAAGAGGAGGGAGGGAGAGAAAGAGATAGGACTTGGGACAGGGAAAAAGAGAGACCCAAGGCCACCCCAAACCCCTGTACCCATGTTTCACTAGGCTGTGTGGTGATACACAGCACAGTGTTGGCAAGTACATTACCTCTGGGTCCTCCATTGTGTCTATACCATCTTCTGCCATCCAATCTGACTGGTGACCTCTAAGTGAGAAAGGACAGCCATGACCAGCACACAGCCGTCTGTCCTGGCTGTGGACTGTCAGAATGTCTCTGCGGTGGCTTTGTTGAGGAGTATTGGTGCTGGCTGCCACAGCCATTTCTAGTCCTGGAGTCTTTTCATCACCAGCCTAGAACTTTGCTGAAGTTTAGAGTAGGGAGCTTTTTCCCATCACAATCTTGTCTTTGATCATTTTGCTGAGAAAATATGAGGTGTTACTTGGATGACAGAAAAGCCTGAAAAGTGTTCCTCTCTGTCCTAATGCATCTCTAAAACACTACTTTGCCAGCACTCTCTCAACTTAAGCCAATTTTCTTAACATCTTTGCAAGGTAACTGTTATCAAATACCCATAAAGGCCAATTCTAGGAGGTCCTCTGTCTATCCTGCTGCTTCCTCCAAGGCTGAGAAAGATGGTTCCTATTATCTCATGTATTTTTCACACACATATCTCTTCTTTGGCACATCTTGGGGTCTGAAGGTCTTGGTTGGGCTCAACACACACACACACACACACACACACATTCAATATATTATTTTCCTATTTGCTTGTCTGATACTTTCTAGAGACACTTGTATTGCATCTTCTGAGTGGAAACACAATTCACTTCATCTGATTAAAGATGGGGTAAAGAAAGGTGGAAGGGAGGGGGGAAGAGAGAAAGAGAGATCAGAAAGGAAGGATGGGGGGGTGACATGAGGACCAGTTTCACTCATATTCCAGCTCCAGGAAATATGAACGACAGAACAGTGGCAGGATGTTTGTGTTCTGATGAAGGGAGGGGTTCAATGTGCTCTAAGGCCTGACTTTGTAATAAGAGATAAAAGAGAATGGTGCTATAGCTCACTGGTAGAGCACTTGCCTAGCATATGCAAGGCCTTGGGTTCAATCCTCAGCAACACACACACACACACACACACACACAGAGAGAGAGAGAGAGAGAGAGAGAGAGAGAGAGAGAGAGAGAGAGAGAGATTACATGCCATGATGTTGCACTCATACAATCCCAGAATTGAGAGATAGCAGCAGAGGTATTATGAATTGATGGCCAGCCTGGGCTACGTACTTGGTTTGGGATCAGCTTGACTACAGAGAGAGACTTTTCCTCACAGTAAAAAGAAGCCAGGCAACCAAAGGTCTACCTTGTCCCAGGACGGACACTGTCCTGCCTCCTAGGACCTCAGCGTGAGTGGCTTGGGCTCTGCCTTACTGCCAGGCTTCTTCTGGACAGTAGAGCCACCTAAGTCTCCGCACACAGGATGATCCAGCTGAGACAGATTCAGTCTGTCCAGTGCCTTCCTTCTTGAGTTCCACTGGCTCTTAAAAGCAATTAAGCAGAGTAATTTGAACAATGTAAGCAATTACTTTAAACTAATATAACTTCTCACCATGTCAGGGGATCTGCTTTGTGAAGGATGAGGTTGCCATGAGAAGTGGGAACTGTGAGCTGCCTCCTCAGGCAAGCCTTCAGCCTGCCACTCTCCTGCGCAGCTGCAGCAGTGACTCCAGGCTGCCTGTGGGAAGACAGGCTGACTGAGCCCTCCCCTCGTGCCTAGAGATTTCCGTGGGACTTTAGGAGGCTTGGTTCATGTAGGCATCCTTTCATTCTGAACTCCTCTCCCCTCAGATTGGTCAGGCATGCTGTCAGGCTCCCAACAGGAGCGCGTTACATTTAGTGAAGGATGTGGGAAGCCAGCTCAGGAATACAGCTTTAGACAGACAGGCAGGTTGAGGCTAAAGAAAACTGGGGAAGGATGCTGAGCCTAGCCTGGCTCTATGGTCTGGTTCCTCTCATGGGGAAAGAAGATGGAAAACTCACACAGAAGCCTACCCTAGGTAAACCACCTACTTGTTCACCTGCTTGTTGGGACTCTGCTTACAAATAAGGAGGAGGTTCGATTAAGTAGGAAATGAGAGTTTAAGAATATGCGCTGAATGGCAGTGCCCAAGGCTAAGAATGTAGCCAGAGACCTGAAAATTGTAAACTAAGACTAGGGGAAATGGCAGGCGGTGTTGGAGAGTCGCCTTCTTGCCACCTCTCCTGCCTGCGTCTCTCTGCACACAGGGAGACATGGTTGTTTTCAGGAGACTAGTTCCTTCTGCTGCTGCCTCAACTGGCTTTTGGTTAAATGGTTAAGATCAGATGTTCGAAGGGCCTCAAAGAGTCTTTCTATTCACCTTTACACCTCCACGGAAACTGTAAGCTAAGGCTGGTTTAGGGGCTTCCTGTGCTCTAGTTGACCATGGCTTCCTTTGCTCCAGGCGACCATGACCAGTCACCTTGCAGCAATGTAACACCCATGGTCCTCTTGAGGCAGATTACACTTGCATGGCACAACTGAGGCATTGCAGCGAGCTGAGCAAGCTCCTTTTGTGATTCTTTTTATTTGTTTATTTTTTTGCCAGCTAGATTAGCTGAATTTATATTTTTAATTAATTTATATTTTATTGATTACAGTTTATTCACTTTGTATCCCAGCTATACCCCCTCCCTCATTCCCTCCCAACCCACCCTTTCTTCCTCCTCTTCTCCCATGCCCCTCCCCAAGTCCACTGGGAGGGACAGTCCTCCTCTGCTTCCCTCTGACCCTAGCATTATCAGGTCTCATCAGGACTGGTTGCATTGTCTTCCTCTGTGGCCTAATAAGGCTGCTCCCCACTCAGGGGGAAGTGATCAAAGAACCAGCCACTGAGTTCATGTCAGAGACAGTCTCTGTTCCCATTACCTGGACACTGAGCTGCCATGGGCTACATCTGTTCAGGGGTTCTAGGTTATCTCCATGTTTGGAGTATCAGTCTCAGAAAAGATCCCTTTGCCCAGATTTTTTGGTTCTGTTGCTCTCCTTGTGGAGCTCCTGTCCCCTCCACATATTACTATCTCCCCCTGCTTTCATAAGATTCCCTGCACTCTGCCCAAAGTTTGGCTATGAGTCTCAGCATCTGCTTCAATACTCTGCTGGGTATTTCAGAGGCCCTCTGTGGTAGGTTCCTGTCCTGTTCCCTGTTTTCTCTCTCTTCCGATGTTCATCCCATTTGCCTTTCTGAATGAAGATTGTTCATTTTACCCAGGGTCCTCTTTCTTGCTTAGTTTCTTTAGGTATACAGATTTTAGTATGTTTATCCTATATTATACTTCTAATATCCACTTATAAGTGAGTATATACCATGTGTGTCTTTCTGCTTCTGAGATACCTCACTTAGGATCATCTTTTCTAGTTTCCACCATTCACCTGCAAATTTCATGATTTCCTTGTTTTTAATAGCTGAGTAGTATTCCGTTGTGTAAATGTACCACAATTTCTGTATCCATTCCTTCAGTGAGGGACATGTGGGTTGTTTCCAGATTCTGGGTATTATGAATAAAGCTACTACGAACATGGTTGAGAAAATGTCCTTGTTGTATACTTGAGCATATTTTGAATATATGCTCCTTCTGTGAGTCTTAACATGACCAGCCCA
The DNA here is from genome assembly GCF_907164565.1 of Psammomys obesus. Lineage (NCBI taxonomy): Eukaryota > Metazoa > Chordata > Mammalia > Rodentia > Muridae > Psammomys > Psammomys obesus. The sequence goes on from NW_026596120.1 coordinate 8,144,231, forward strand.
CCATGAGCAAAGACGTGAGAGATACAGAGCAACTGCTAAATCTGGGCAGGGCCAGGAGCATACTGTCTACTGTGGCTGTGGACACGTAGTAGGAACAGGCTGTCTCAGGGACGCACATAGTGTGGGTGGTACAGTGGAGACAGCCACGGCGGTTGAAGGATATGCTGTACCACTGAGTTCTCACTCATTACCATCCAGCAGGAGGGAGGGGAACGGAAGGCCATGAAGGGGCTGAAGTTCTCACAGAGATGGTCAGGGCAGAACAAACCAACACTTTCTGCCTTCGGGCTGGCCTGACCTCAGACAAGCACTGAATATGCATGGGGAATAGTTACGGGTACAGGCTGCTTGAGTTTAAGGCTTTCTCTTTGAGAATAGAAGGGTTTTGGAAAGGCAGCAAGGGCTGCCACGGCCACTTACAGAACCTTTAAATATTTTATTACAGAAAATGTAAACCATGCCCAAAGGTTGGGGGAATAATGACCCCTCTTCACACTGCCAGAACCCACACCAACAATTGGCAGTGAGTGGCAAGGCCTGCCTCACACCCACTCCAACCACTTCTCCTCCTTCTTACTGAAAAATAAATGCTTGATTTCACAGCCTTTATTAAACATTTCAACATTAATTTGAAAAATATTAAACTTCTAAAATATTATCCACAATTCCACTATTACACTCAGACCTTAACAACATCCCGGCATTATCAAATACCTAATTTATGTTTTTAAAAAGAATCAGTTGTTTTGTAGATTCTGTACTATTTTTATGGATTATTTATTGGCATCAAGACCCAAACAAGATCCACGCATGATAACTGATGATATGTTTCAAGATTATCTGTTACTCTATAGTCAGTTCCTTCGTTCATCCTTTCTTCATTTTCCCTTTCTGAAACCTTTAATGTTCCACCAGATTTGACCATGGTCTGAATTTTGCTAACTGTATCTATCCAATGTAACTTAATTTCTTCTCTTTTTCTTAGAATTTTTCCAATAAGACAAGTTTACCCCCATTTGCTGTCTGAATTGCCAGTATTCGAGTGAAAGGCAGGCTGCAAGCTTCTTTTTCTTTCTTTCTTTTGTTTTTGTTTTTTTTTACTTTGATATTATTTTTTAAATTTATTTTTAATTTATATATTTACTTTACATCATGATCATAACCCCATCCCTCCTCTCCTCTGGTCCCTTCCTCCCACCCTCTTCATTCTATTCCTTCTCCCCTCATCTTCAGAAAAGGAGAGCTCTCCCAACTCCAACCCACTCCAACACATCAAGTGTCATCAGGACTGAGCTTTCCCTCATCCACTAAGGCCAGGCAAGGCAGCCTCGCTAGGGTTGAAAGCTAGCAACAGAGTCCATGTCATAGACAACACCGGCTCAACTTACTAGGGAACCCATATGAAGATCAAAATGCCCATTGGTTACATATGTAGAGGGCCAGGGTCAAGTCCACGCATGTCTTTGGTTGATGCTTCTGTCTCTGGAAGCTGCCATGGGTCTAGTTTAGTTGACTCGGTTGGCCTTGCAGCGTTCTTGGCCCCTCAAGGTCATTTTAACCTTCCCTCACACTCTTCCACAGGACTCCCTAAGAAAGTGAGGATTCTCAGTTCCAAGGCCCAGAAAATATTTTCAAGCTGCGTGCTTCTTTCTTGCTATTTTCAAAAATGATGATTGAGTGGTGAGGGCTTCAGCCATCTATCCTTAGGAAGCCATTCCAGAACAATCAACTTGCCTTACTCCTCACAATCTATGCTGTAAGCTGGCTCAGCCCAGTTTTTCTACTGTGCGGTGTCTGTTGGGACTAGATCACTCATGATGGCTCTGTCACTCATTTGTCTCCTGTTCAGCTAAAACAGCATAGGGCTTGTGGAACAATGTCCTCACTGGCCCAACAGTATGCTTCCTCATTCCATGGTGACCTCCCCAGGCTTTTGATATGGCATCCAGGTTCTGAGATGGGGTGAGGAATATGGAGACGCCACAGGTCTAAGTCCCAGAAGACACACAGTGTCACTGCTGCCACACTCTTGATGGACAGGGACATGACACTTCTCATGGAAGGGAGGCACAAATGCCATCTCTCTGGGCGAGTGGCAAAACAAACAAACAAAACAACAGCAACAACAAAAGCCTTCCAGCTGTTCCTACATCTAGCATCTTTCAAGGGTCATCAATTAAGACTGATGTTTTCTTTCCCTTCTTTAGTGTTCTTTTCTTAGGGCTATTATAAATATGCATATACACACATATATAACACATATATGTCATATATATGACTCTAAGGCTTTTTTTTAAAGTATGTGCATATGTGTACGTGGCTATGTGAGTGTAGCACCCTCAAAGGCCATAGAGGTTGTCAGATCCCCTGGAGCTCAAGTTACAGACAGTTGTGAGCTGCCAGATGAAGGTTCTGGGAACCAATCTCATGTCCTTTATAAAAAACATTATACACTCTTAACTACTGAGCCATCTTTCCATGCCTATATTTGATGTTTTAATCCACTGTGGCTATGTTCTTTGTAGCTGCTCAAATTGTTTCCCATTTGGCCAGTAGGAGATTAGTTACTTAACTTTTGTTATGGGTCTTTTTAACGTTGCTGGGTTGATTCACTCTTTCCTTGATTTCTAACAGTATGTTTCTGGCTCCCCTGATAGATTTCCTGCCCTAGACATAGAGCCAGCTATTTTCCTCAAGGAATTCTGATTCCCTTCCTGGGAAATGGTGTATGGAGACTACAATCTCGATGCTAGATTTACTAACTGATTTGGTTACCTGTCTCTTCTAGGTGTTCTCTAAGGAGAAGGCTAAGAAAGACTGTTTAAATATTTTATCCTCGTTCCTCTCTTGTATTTGATTTACTATGACATCTGTGCCACCTACTTCATGGCTTCAAGAGCATCAGATATTTTTCCATGTTTAGAATAATATATGAGCTGGGTTTAGTGGTACTAGCCTGTCATCCCAGACATTTAGGAGCCTGCGGCAGAAAGATGGCACATTCAATGCCTGCCTGGGTGACAGCGCTAGTTCAAGCGTAGGCAGGATTTCTTAGTGAGCCCTGCCTCAAAATTCAAAAAGTGGTGAAAGACTGAGGATATACATCATTGGTAAATCACCTGCCTTATAATACAAGGGTCAATCCCTAGTATAGAAAGAAAGAATGATGCTGATGTTGGGTGATGCCCCTGTGTCACACTGACCATCAGAAGATGATCTGGGGACTGCTGCATGCTGACACTTTATGCACAGCCTACAAAACTATTCCACTTTAATGACTTTAACATAGCCTGAAACTCTTGGCTTCCCCACAGACATGTCCAACCTGTGGCCCAAAGGCTGCCTGTGATTGCATATGTCCAAAAAGACCTATGAAAGCAACGCAACACAAGATTACAAGCTGTGGGCATATTTGAAGCATTGTGAAAACACATTATTTTTGTGTGAACTCTGTAGATGATAATATTGTGTCACAATGTCAAAAAGTTGGACATGCCTGGAAGGCTTACACAGCTGTATCAGTGTTTGTGGTGTATATTTTAATTTTTTTTCCCTTTCTAGAACTCAGTCACACTTTATCTTTTCTGCATGTTAGTTTCCAGTTGGCTTGTACCAATCAAGGAAGCCCTAAATTTTCCCAGTTAGAAGAAATCCAGAAACAGCTTCTTTGGCTGCTTGGCTGTTCTTTCTTTGGCTAATATGATGCCTGAGTGTAAACTGTGTAGCCATCACCACCATTTTGTCAAAGAGAGTCATCTAGCAATGACAATTTTTTTTTCTACCTTGTCATTCATTGGGTGTCAGTTTCATCCTTTGGTAGGTGACCCTCCTTAGCATGTCTCTGGCAATATGACTACTCCAGGTGCCTTCCATTAGTGAAACTACACAATGTTTCACTGCATATAATATTCCATTGTATAAATCATCACATTTATACAATCACATGTCCACTCTGGGCATTGTAGTCACTTCTTTTGGATGTGTGCCCAGAAGCGAAGTTACTGAATCCTACGGAAAACATATGTTTTTTCGAGAAGACGTCATATTATTTTCTATAACAGCTGCACCATTTCATAATCTATCAACCACAGGAATTCTGATTGCTCCACATCTCCACTAACACAGTTTATCTTCTGGTTTTAGATGCAGTTGCCTTTTATTATCATTATGATAATATGATATTATCACAGCGTACATTATGTAATTCCTTTCCAGCTTGGAGAGTCTGCTGTCTGGTTGGGCAAAGGCACCAGGAGGTCAGCTGTGAAGCACTGGGGGCCTAAAGTTGGTCCCCAGTGAATAATGGAATTGATAGGATTATTCATTAAACGTTAAAAGAACGAACGAATGAGCAACTTATTCAAAGGGAACCAATCTCCTCACCAAATAAAAATAATGTACTCAGAAAATTTGGCTCATGTAGAATGAGTGGGAATCTGAAATCAGGTTGTGTTATGGGATAGGCAAATAGCACAGGGAAGCATAAGTAGGAGGGATGGGTGGTAGGTATCTCCCTAACAATTCTCACAGGACACCTGATCAAAGCGCTCTGTATTAATTGTTTTCTATTACTGGGATAAAACACTCATCAAAATCCAACTCAGAAGGAAAGAGTTTTCTTCACCTAGCATCTTATGAGCCCATCATCAAAGGAAGCCGAGATAAAAACTAAAGGAGAGACCACAAAGGAATGGTGCTTCCTGCTTGCATCCTCTGGCTTGCTTCCTCTGAGCTGCTTAACTTGCTTTCTTGTACAGCTTAGGCCCACCTGCCTATGGCTGCACAGCTTACAGTGGCTTGACCCAACTACATCAATGAACAATTTTTAAAATGTCTCACAGATAAAGCCACAGGCCAGCATGATAGAGGCAATTTTACAGGTGAGGTTCCTCCTTTCTGAGTGTATCAAGACGGCACCTGAACCTAACTTTGACACACCCTAAATCCCTTCTGCATTATTTTACCTTTTCTTCTCTCTATCCAGAACTATTCTTGATTTTTTTTTAAAAGCCCTACTCTTTTTAAATTATACATCATAATTAAATGCCAATAACAGCCACAGTTTAGCCTGCCTCAGCAACACATGCTGGTATGAACACCCAGGTGGGAAATCCCTACAAAGCCTGCATGTTCCTGGGCGTTAGCAGAAGAAAGTCTTCTCAGAGAAGCATGGCTCACATACCTGAAAGCAGCGATGGGGCTTCCCTGAGGATATGAGACTAGGAAAGACCAAACTAGTGCTGCTGCCACTGCGACGATCCTGGAAATTAAATTCGGAGACTTTTACTGGTGCCAAAACTCATCAAAACGTCTGAAAGTTTTGCCTCCCTGGGATGTAAAGGCAATCAGATGTTTATCTGAAACTCATCCAAACCGGTTTGGTCTAGACGCCAGACTGGAAATCTCCATGGAAGAGTCTCCTGTCTGAAGCTTGCTCAAAAACAACGCATTAGGGGTCGTGTGGTTTTCTTTCAACTGATCTGGACCCTTGAAGGTTGGGACATTGATGTTTTCATATTTTCTGAGTTCTGCTATGGAAGCCCTAATGCCTCTTTCTTGATGTTTCATTCATCACACCACTGTCTCTTCCAAACCCTTGTCCAATCCTTATCTTTCCCATTTTTCTTGTTCCCACATGGCCCATTCTAATCTGAAATACATCCACTAGCAACCAAGGGGGTTTCCAGAGGTATGCTGGCACCTCTTCCTTTCTGATGATAAGAAAAGAAGAAATCAACCTTTGAATCCCAGGATCTCAAATCTCTGGGAGTTACTACTCTTCTAGAATGGCCCTTGTTATAGCAAGATGGTGTCCTTGGAAAATGCTATCAAATGTTTTCAAATGAAATACTATTTCAGATGCCAAGTGCTCTAGAAGACAGAAGAAGTAGCTGTGAAAAGGAAGGGCCACATGAGTCAGCATGCAACAACATATGTGAGTCTCTTTCCTTTCGTAGTACTCTGCATCAAATCCACAGTTTCACACATGCCCTTACCACTGAGCTACATCTCCCAGCTCTACATGCGTGAATTTCTAAAGCATTATGCTGAGTCACAATATAAATGGCTTCACCCATTGGTTCCTCTTTTGTTCTTATAATATGTAATATATTACGTATAGTTATAATTCTTAATATATAATTATGTATTAGGATATATTATTGTCAATAATATATGCATGTGTGTGTGTGTGTGTGTGTGTGTGTGTGTGTGTGTGTATACATTATTGACAAGGAAGTGAAGGGATAGAATTCAGTCCAGTTGTTGGAGGCTACAAGTAGGTGGAAGAGACTGAGTGAAAAGGGCCATAGAGAACTTGGGGAACTTTGCTATTAGCCTGCATGTTGGTTGAATTGTTGCTTGTAACTATGTACATTTTCCCATTTATTGAGCTTTACTCTTGAAAAGTGTAAATTTCATTCTATTAACTTTTCTCTGTTTTCTTAAATTAAGAAATGGAGGACCATGCACTGAGAGGACCTAGACCCCCTGCTCATATGTGGCTCATTTGGCAGCTCAGTCTCCATGTGGATCTCTGAGTGAGAGGAGCAGGTGCTGCCTCTGTCATGAACTCAGTTGACTACGCTTTGATCACTAGCCCCTGATGATGTGGCCTGGTACAGGACATGGAGGAAGAGGATCCAGGCAGTCCTGATGAGACTTAACAAGCTATGGGCATGGCACTAGTGGAGAGCTCCCCCTTTCAGTGGATTAGGGGAAGGGGATGAGGGGAAGATGGAGGGAGGGTGAGACTGGGGGGAGTTGAGGGAGGGGGCTTCAAACAGGATATATAATGAATAAATTGTAAAGAAAAAAATTAAAATTTAAATTAAAAAAATAAACCTGGTGCATTAAACTTTAATTTGTTTTATTCAAAGCTTGCGTTGAAAGTGCATTCTGCATTCATTGTAAAATATACACATATTTTTATTCATAGACATGTGTATTTATTTTTATTCTAATTTTAGGTTACTATAACCTAAAGACCAGAATCAGAGCAGCTACTCAACCACTCTTGGCCTCCATGTGCCTCTGTCCTCATCAGTCATCCTTATATAGGAAAGTGAGCCTATTCCAAGTTCATCTTTGTGAACAGACCCACCAACGAGACAGCCAAGGCCAAGATCAGGCAGTGCTCTCAAGGAACTTAAACCTTAGCAGGCACAGAGGAAATCCATGCTGCAAATGAACAGCGAATTTGAGAACTGTGTAGTCTCTTGAGACTCGGACACAATGAGTATGGACTGCCCCGTATGCACAAAGCCAGCACTCCATAGATAGAAACTGGTTCGCTGTCTTTACCCACGCATTTGTACCCATTACATTTTCTGCCAACAAGCTCCGATTGGCCATTTCTTGACAAGGAATTAACCTTATCCCAGTAATCTCTCTACCTACAGATGTGAGCAGAGAGCGGGTGTGCCTTACACTGCTTGCTGCTCCATGGGCTCCCCATGTGACAGTCTGTTTACTCTTGTTTCCGTTTGGTTGTTGTTGTTTTGGGTTTATTTGTTTTTTTTTTTTTTTGTTGTTGTTGTTGTTTTGGGTTTTTTGTTTTGTTTTGTTTTGGGTTTTTTGTTTTGTTTTGTTTTGTTTTGTTTTGTTTTTTTAAGACAGGGTTTCTCTGTGTAGCTCTGGCTGTCCTGGACTCCCTTCGTAGATCAGGCCGGCATCTAACGCACAGAAATCCGTCTGCCTTGCCTCCCTGAGAGCTGGGATTACAAGCATGAGCCACCATGCTGCTCATTTACTCTTCTGTGAGAATCTTCATCCCCATTGTGCAGCGTTCAAGAAGTAACTACAGTAGTCCAACTTTTTTTTACTTTTTTATTTACTGAAAACCTAAGATTTGCCGAAGCTGTCTCATGTGCAGGGGGTGCAGCAATGAACAAAACAAAGAGGAGGAGGAGGAGGAGGAGGAAGAAAAAAGGAAAGAAGCAGGGAAGAGAGGAAGAAAGGAAGGAAGGAAGGAAGATTAGGAAGAGAATGATAAAAAGGAGGAGGAGCAAAATAAAAAGAAAACTTGGGGACTTTGCTTTTTCTTTCTACTCCCAAAAGGTGACCTAAATAAAAGAAAAACTATATCACACTATCAGCCACTCTACTATAAGAAGAGTTAAAGGGCTATGGGGCATCCTTTTTTTTTTTTAGTCTACAGATTCTCCATTATTAGACAAGGAATAACCCTAAAAATATAGAGGAAAAAAAAATCCCTAAGGAGAGTTTCCAAGCTGGAGCAATGGTAAGAAACCAAAGAATAATTCAAACGTGTTAGAGGAACAAATGTGAGGTGTTTCTATGACCTCCATATCTCAAGACATTAAGAGGATGCCACAAACGCAACTGTGTGCAGAGGAAAATAAGCAAAAAAACCTAAAAGTTGAGGAGAACTAAAACATGAAGGATAAAGTTAAGCCTAAGTGTACTTGCAGATAACCAAAGTGATGGCCTTGTTCAATATATCCTGGAAAGTGGGAGACACCTTGACTTGAAATTCACAGAAGGCTTCTCACATTGTTTTCTGGGCTGCCTCAACAGGAGGTGAGGCTCCAGTCCCAGAGTACTATAGACAGATGCCTAGTTGTCCTCAGTAGAAGCCCCATTAAACACCTAGAATGTTAAGCCGCCCAGTAACGCTGTCCCCCCACTGTGATCCAGGCATGGGGGGTTGGCCCTTGAGGACCTCTGGATCTAGTAGAGGGAACACATACCCCATGGAGTGATCAGCATGTTTACAAAAGGGAACGCAGGGCTGGGGGATTATAGTCCCTCATTATGAGTAGGGGTCATGAAAGGTCCTTGCAGGGGTCACCTAAGATTAGTTCCTCATAATAAGCAAAAGCCAAACAGTCAAAAGCCAAAAAAAAAAAAAATGCTTAGAGTACAATTAGTTGCTTTCAGGCTTGCACCGTGATCTAACATGTACTCACAAAGGCTCTCAGGGGCCTTCTTGGGAACAGGACAGTGTGACTGGAGTTTCCGATGCCTCTTCTCCTTGAACCAAAGCAATAAACTCCAATCTGTTTTATGTCTCACAAGTTCACTTACGACTTCATATCAAGTATGCTGGATCTCAATGAATGTCATAAAACATCAAGGCAGTAAACACATCCCCACAGCCTGTTTCTCCTGCCCTTGGGTGTGCTTTGCAGAGTTTGCAACTCCACTGTGAAAACACAAAGGCAGTTTCCTGATGGGGAATGTTCCCAAGAGCCCCAGATTTAACCAGGCCTCCCTGTGTCTGCCATTTTACATGGAGATGAGTGCTCAAACTTCAGGGTGAGGTCCAAGGGATTAAGTCCATTTCTATTTCCAACAGAAGCCCCGTGGTCACGGAGGTGATACAAGGACCTAGTGTGCCCCAGGTGCTACAGCAGGGCACAGTTTTCTGAGCCCTCACTTGGTGCTCTAGACACTGTGTTTCCGCATCAGTGACAACACTCACCACTAAGAGACATACCTGTCACCAGGAATACACCTTGGAAGCCATCTTTACTCCTTCCTTATTCCACCCTCCTGAGAACTGCTGTTGTATCTCCCTAGTTATGGAAATCCTGCTTCCACATTTAGCTTTCTTTTGGCTCACCAGAAAATCAGACTCTGTGGAGTCTAATCATTTCCCATTTAATTTGAATGATCGTCTTTGATTCAGAGGTATAATTAGCCTTAATAGCATGCTAAATATAAAGACAGAGTACTGGAAGCCAGGACACACTAGAGAAAGATCTGCAGGAGGGCCTTCACACCTACTGGATTGGTTCCAATAAAGCAGTCAATGAGCCGCCATTGAGGAAGATGGTCTGTTGATGGGGACAAGAGTGAAGGTGAAAGTTTGTCTCAGTCCAAGCTGCATAAGACATAGACTTCCTTGTCATAGGGAGACTGTCTCCAGTACATTAGAAATGGAGTCATTGCCTGGGTTTCTAAGACATGGAATGTTTGGTGAGGGACAGTGTCAGTCAGTTGCTGATCAGCAGTGTTCCCTTTCTGTTCTCATGGGGAGGCCCTGTGAAACAGTGTGATGGACATTTGTTAGCACCCTCAGTCCTCAGTGGAAACCCTGACCATTCACTCTGATTCTCCAAAGTCTGTTTGGTTTGGGTTTTGGTTTGGTTTGGTTTGTAAGAATTAAAATGCATAGAATACCCACCTTCCCCCAGAGGATCATTACGAAGATGAAATGAGGCAACACCAACCCCAGGCAGGTTGCAACAGTACGAACTGAGACATGGTAGATCCTGTTCTGAGCATTTGCAAGGATTTCTTTGCAGAGTGAATGGATGTGGCTTCTAAGTGGCTTGTTAATGACTGTCTAGAAAGCATAAGCCCCTCCTTCCATCTGTTCACTGCTGCAGAGGTAGACAGGCATGCCTGGGCCAGGTTCTCAGCAAAGTAATGCTCGAAACCGGCCCTTGGCAACGTCAGCTGCATGCTCCAGTGAAGTCAGAAACAGGTCAGTAAGTTTTGTGTAGGGTTCTTCGATGGCTCTTCCAAGTCGCTGGCTTCTCAATTACAAAGGAAATGAGCCTGAAGAAATGTCTATAGCTTAATCGTTAAAGGTACTTTTGCTGAAAACCAAAATCTATAGTTTCCCCCACCCCTTACAAGAAAGTGATGGTTAAGCATTTACAATTCTGAGATGGGCTCCATCCCTTCTGTGTGTATGTGTATTCACTGCCCAGTACGTGCCAGGTGGCGCCCCTGGAGGCCTTGAGCCTTTGTTTCGCTGTAATGTATTCCTCATTCCCAGAGGCAAATACTTACGCTTCTTCAAACACTCTGAGTGGAGAGGGTGGTTAACAATGAAATGTGTAACGCTGCAAGGTGAGACTGATGTATCAGGAAGCACTCTTTAAGACAGTGGTCCTCAACCCCCCTAATGCCACAATCCTTTAACGCAGTTCCTCATGTTGTAGTGACCCCCAACCATAAAATTACTTTTGTTGCTACTTCACAACTGTAATTGTGCTACTGTCATGATCATAAAGTAAATAAATGCCTGTTTTCTCCTATGGCCTTAGGAAACCCCTTTGAAAAGGCTGTTTGACCCACCCACACAAGAGGTCAAGACCCACAGGTTGAGAACCCCTGCTTTAAGATACTCTGAACTTGCTTGCAAACGTTTTTTTTATCTGGAACGTTTAGGCACGTGAAAGGAGTAAAGCAATGACAAAGGGCACACACATTGCCTACAGTGAGACAGCGTGTGGGGGCCTTAAGTTGTTGGGCCACATGTTCCAGTCCTGGTTGAATCACAGAACAGCAGAGTCCTCTGTCCCAATAGCTTCTTTCTACCTGGGATCCCTCTTACCCCATCTTCCTTGGGGATGCAAAGAGAGACTGGTGCTGCTCATCAATCTGCATTAGACTCCTGAATCCTCCTGCCTTATCAGGAGGCATTTACAACCCCCCCATGAGGTCTCATCAGTGCTGTTCAGTGTGAGGCTGTGGCGTCTCTGTGTTTGTCATTGCCTGCTGTTATGTCCATCTTCCTCACTGAGCCCTGCACATTTCCTGCTGGCCTCTTGCTATTTATGGGCCAGTTGCTTTCCTACCCTCCAGGGAGAGCCCTGCAGGGAACCGGCTGATGCTTCAGCTTGTGACTACCCCCCTCGGCGAAGCATCCCTGCATATCTGGCCACCTCCCAGCTCTCAGTATGTTTTAAACAGATCTCTTATGAATCATAACTCTCCCTTTGTCCAGTCGGCAATGCGATCTGCTTCTTGGAGCTGGGGCTTAGGGCAGAGCACCACCGGCCATGTGCATGCCAAGATGGACACATCCAGGAGAGGACCTCTCTGACAGCATTACGATGGAGATAACAGAAACAAAGTCACTGCGTGTGTCACAAAATACAGAACGAAGTATACACAATGTCACCTGCTGCCTGAGACCACACACAGAGTACAGCTTACATGTGTGGATTTGAGAACTAGTCCACATCTGTCTCTCAGTGGTGCTATTTGTTGTGTACATACAATCCAGCCAAGGTCACTTAACCTTCTGCATATTAGTTATTTTTCTCAATGCTGTGACAAAATACATAACCAAAACAACTCAACAATTTGTTTCAACATAAGGTTTAGGGAACAGTCCATCACAAGAAGACAGGAGGACAGGGACGCAAGGCAGCCAGTTGCATCACCTCTCTCTATAGTTAGAAAACCAAGAGCGGTGAAGGCCTCCGTTCACTTTCACCTTTTTATTCAGTTCAGAACCCAGGCCATACCTTCCCTGTACCCCAATCCTATTGTCAGCAGAATGGGGGGGGTATGATTTAAACCGATTAAGTTGGTAAGCTGTATGTAAGCACTTGGGATAATATTGGGCATCACCAATTAAAACAGCCCCTGCCATTACTTTTCCAGAGGGCTTGCTGGGAGACACTCTGGGCTGTTCTCCATCTTGGAATTCAGCCTAGGATAGTGGTGTTAAGTGCCAAGTCTTTTTGGAAAAAAAAAAAGTTCTAAAAGGCAAGGGCCACCCTGTAAATGTTGAACCTTGAAGGATGACATTGTGGGTACATTAGAACCAAAGAGATTTGCTCAAGGAACAGGGATCACCCACGAAAGTTGAGAAATTCATGTAGAACAATCCCCCAGCCCAGACCCAGCCAAAGCAGGGGCGTTTCTGCCAGCAGTTGCCTCCATCTGAAAGCATATCCTTTGAAATATCTCATCCTTCTCACCACATCCCCCCAATCCTGTCCTCCACTCATTGCAGCCATCCTGCAAATGGAGCTCCTGTCAGATGTGAAACTATTTCCAACAGAGACACTTGTGCCCTTCCTTTTAGCTATCACACCATCGAAACAATGGCCCTCAACAAGTTAAAGCTTCCCCGGAAACTTTCTGATAGAAGAAGAGAAGGCTAGATCTCAGGTAATGATAGTGACAGTGGTGACTGCACCCTGACCAGAACAACTTAGTTACGCAAAACCCTAGTCCTCTATTTAAACCTAAACCTCACGTCAAGACCCCAAAGATGAACTTGGGCATTACTAAACCCCTTTATTCATGCCTTTTTCCAGTGTGGCCAAGCTGACTCAATCTCCATCCTCTGCTTGTTGCTTTAGCTTGTCTTGCTCGTCTGTATATGAGTACTGGTGTCAAGCCTGGCTTGTTAGAGCTGCCAGGGTTCAGCTTCTGACCTAACAATGCCAGTAGCATTGTCTACGCTACTGTCATTGTCTCTTCTCTACGTCTTTCAAGCTCCTCAGCACCGGAGTGTTCCCTGAAATACATGAATCAGATTGGGTGGCACTCGCATTGCGCCCCTGACAGAAAGTGGTTATGGCCCTCCACCAGTCAGGTCTCACTCTCTCTCCAATCCCCCTACCACACGGCTTTACAGCCTTTGCTGAATGTTTCAGCAGTGGCTCAGTGAGGGTGGCTTGGCACCCATTGCCACCCGGGCCTAGGAGGACCCTGTTCTCTTATTCTGGGTCTCCCCAGGCTATCTCTGACTATGTTCCTGGGTTAATGCTGACTTGCTGTTACTCATCTCTTGTGCCTCCTGATTTCATTCTTGGCACGTGGCTGTTAGCCTTTATTTATTAATGTGATTAGTGTCTGTCATGCACTCCCCCTGGTATACCCGAATCTCTAAAAGCTCAGACCATGTCTGTCCTGTTTATCATTGTAACCACATTGCTGAGCTCAGCTCAATAAATAAGTAGTGGTTGAGTGAATAAAATTAAATATCATCTCTGAAATCAGAGGCAGACGGTAGAGGAAGTCCCTGGGTCTCCAAGCATCACAGCAGTAACTACCTCAAAGTTCCCCCGAGCTGGTGGGGCTAGACTGAAGGAAGGCCTAATTTTAAAGGAGACTATTGGTTTTGTCACATAATGTGGTCCAGGAGGTCTTCCCAGAAATTATAAATTGATAACAGGGCATAGTGGCATGCCCCCATAATTCCATTACTCTGGAGTGTGAGGCAGCGGGATCATGAGTTTAAGACCGGCCTGGCTTACATTGCTAGTTTGAGTCAGACTAGTAAGGCCCTGAAGAGGAGAGAGAAAAAGAGAACAAACTGAGGGTACAAGCACTTAGTTGCCACATGCTGCCAGATATGTTTGTTTGTTTGTTTGTTTGTTTGTTTGTTTATATTGTTGTGATTTTTCAGTTGACTTTAGAGGCTTGAGAGATGTGGTCAAAGGTTATTCCTGTGTCTGTACATAGGACCTAAGTTTGAATTCCCAGCACCCACCTAAAAAGCCAGTCATGGCTGCATGTGCCTGTCACCCCAGCACTGTGGGGCAGAATCTGACACTTCGTGGGAGCTTGCTGGCCAGCCAGTCTAACTGAAATGGTGGGCTTCCGGTTAAGGGAGCTGCCCTATCTCAATAAACTAGCCAACAGTAGAGGAAGACACCTGATGCCTTCCTCTGTCTTCCAATCTATAGACGCAAGCACACAAACCCATGCATGTATTCCTGCACAGCCACAGGCATGCAACACACACACACATATAGACAGACATACACATCACATAGACGCACACACACACACACACACACAACAAAAAGCACGCAAACAACAAAAACTGATGAGGAAGTCTGAATGTGGCGCCATCATTTATTGCAATATGACCGTGGACATAATTCTCATACTGCTCACAATACTTACAGAACATAGACAGCCTCTTATCAGTAAATAGGCAAGGCAAGGTCTCTGCCACTCCCAAGACCTTGAGAAAATTGCTCAGCCTTGCCATGCCTAAGTTTTTTACCTACAATAATATGAGGTTGTAATCTCATTGTGAGAATGAAATGTCTTAACACATAAAGCTCTTCGAAGGATGTCTGACCAATAATAAGCTCACGATATTGTGAGGGTCTTCAAATTAGCTAGTACGTGTCAACAAAATAAAACACCAACAAAAAGACAATTTTGAACACTTAGTAGGAACACAACAAAGGCCTGTTCTCCTCATTCTTGCATTCTAATCAACACAAAACCTGGCTATGCCTCTGAACAGGCAATATCCAGACAGTAGTCAAGGTCACTTTCATTAGACCCCCAAGTAAGAATTACATGGGATTTTTGTTTGTTTATTATATTTTGTTTGTCCAGGTTTTCCGATTCTTACTGTAATTCAGAAATCTCTTCCAAATGCCCAACTCAAAATGCCTGTTCACGGAGAAACTCCTCAAAATTCACAGGTTCAAAACAGGCTCATTCTCACTGCTCTATTTTACACTCCACCATGCTACTCCCTGGACCTGTCTTAGTTAATACATCCATGTATGTTAATCCTTCCATGTGCCCAGTCATGTAACCTGGGGACAGGAATCCTCCCTGATGCTTCCCCATCCTTCCTTCATACCTGGCCCGTCTCTTCTTTGTAAGTAGGACCCATGTGTGTGGTTCAGAGCCCACTGTGCTGGGAGAGACCCTTCAGATCTAACCCTGATGTCTACAGTAGCCTCCTTGCTCAGCCTGCATCTCTAAATCTGCTCCCGTCATGTGAGAGCCAGTGTGATCTTTCCAAATCATACCTGATTCCTGGCTGTCCTTTTTATCAACTCAGGGTGTAGACCACATTCTTTCCCTGAGAAGTCCCTTCCCTGGTCCTCCTTTGTCTCTACAGTGGGTGACTTGCACCTCTTATCCCCTAAGAGAGTCATTTCTAGCTCCTCACCAATCCATGGATGTCTCACCCATGTGGTAGTGCTTTCAGAACTCTTTGGGCAAGGATTACCTATAGTTTGTGGTAATCACCATGCAAGAAGACCTGCATGTGCTTCACGCATCCTATTCCTTGAGCCCATTCCCTATTGAAGAGAGTTGGCCTTATGGAAAATGCGCTGTTGCAGAAGTGACTATGTGATTCCCAAAGCTGGGTTGGGCAGAATATGCCAGTCTTGCATTGCTCATGCCAGATGAACCAGCTTCTGTATTATAAGAACTCTCCAGCAGCTCTCTAAATAAAAGCCTCCCAAAGGAACAGAGGCCTCCTGCCAATAGCCACACAAGCAAGCCAGTTTGGAAGCTGTCTTCCAGCGCTGTCATGGTTTTCAGACGACTACAACCTTATACATGGCCTGGAGACAAAACCACCTTACGAAGAAGCTGCTGGGAACCCGATACACAGACACTGAGTTTGGAGGTAATTTGTTGCAGTTTCTCCTTCACTCTGCCTGCCAGACTCTTCCGTGCTCTTCAGATTCTGCTGGGCCAAAGCTCAAGGAAGCTGGTTCCCAGATGGTTAAACATCCACAGTTGTGATCAGAGCTTCTTCCAACAGCACCCACAAGCCTCCACTAACCTAGCATTCTCTTCACTTGCTTGTTCCCTCCCCCAAGAGACTTAGAGTGCATCATCCAGGCCTTGCCTCTGTTCCCCTTCATTTCCCAGCTTGTATCAGTCCTTCGTCTGCCTGGTGAAGACATGAAGGGAGAGGACAGAAACCGAGGGTGTCAGGAGTGGACTTGGCGTGTGTTATTCCCATCCCGAGGCATCCCCCATCTCAGTGTCTCTTCTAGAATGTGATGGCTCCTCACTTAGGAAAATGCTCTCTTACTGATCTGGACTCACTTCCAACCCCACATCAACTTCCTCGGCTCACCCCCACCTGGTGACTCAGCCCTCTCTCGGGGCTGTTTGTAGCCCTTGTCCTTCCTTGGAAAAGGCCCTCTTTACCATTCATGGATAGACTGGGAAGGACATTTTCACAGAAACCCAAATCCCTCGCCTCTCTCTTAAGCTCTGAAAGGATCCCTCTGTTAATCTTCCTGACTCTCCCTTAAAAACACAAATGATTGGAGAGCCAGACTGTCCTCAGGTGTGGAGGTCAAGTATGCCATATGGACCTCAGAGCCGAACCAAATGCTGGCTGCTCCTGTGGTGCTGGGCTCCTGCAGGCTCAGGTGCTTCTGGCTCTCGCCTGGCAGACAGAGGCAGCCACCCAGCTTCAGTGAAGGACATGTAGCCCCTCTAAAGTAGGTACTTCAGAGGAACAGGTACTTCCTTCCTTGTTTGCTTGCTTCCTTCCACCCTTCTTTCTCCATTCCTTCCTTCCTTCCTTCCTTCCTTCCTTCCTTTCTTTCTTTCTTTCCTTCCTTTAGTTCTTTCTTTTTCTTTCTCTCCTTTGTCTCTGTCTCTCTCTGACTGACACATAGTAATTCTATATTTTTTATGAAATACAGCGTGATGTTTCATTACATAAATACAAATGTGTGATTATCAGATCAGAGTAATTGGCATATCTATTACCTCAGACATTTATCCTTTCATTACATAGTAAATATTCAAAACCTTCTTTACTAACTAATGTAAAATCTGCAATTTGTTGTTTCAAACAGTTATCATAACTTGCAGCAAAACATTAAGAGTCGGTCCCCTATCTAATTGCACCCATGGACACATTAAATGGTTCCTGCCTGCCTTCCCATGGCCTGAAACTCTACAGAAGCTTCGTCACTGGTTTCTTGGTGTTTGTTCCTTTCCCTTCTAATGAGCATCCCAGACATTGCCTCCAACCCGCAGTGATCTGGGACTAAAGAAGAAACTCTTAACCATGAAGACAGGAGCACCATAGTCTGTTTCGTTTGACCTCTCCACTCACCTCCCCACTCCTAATTTCTTTGTCAGTCCCCCTGCCTAATAACCATAACCTCAAGCCCACCTCCCCCATCCACCTCCTTCCTTGAGCCTCTAAGCTTATGTTGCTCTGTTTTAGGCCCATCAGTGAATACCCCTTGGGCCCACAGACTTAACCCACCTTAAACCAAGCTCAAATCAGGTTTCCCTCTGAGATTCCTCATTTCTACATTAACCAGCCCTCTCTACCTCACAGAAGCATGTCTTCTGAACCCCGGGTTTCAAACTGTTATTAATCTCACTTTGCTGTGTCCCCCGCCCCACCATGCCTATCTCTCCTCTTGTCACATGGCTTGGTTTGGAAGCTCAATATTCAGAGTGTGGTGAGACTGAGCATGTTGCAGCTGTCTTCAGACCAGCCCCTCTGTCCCAGGCCTTGGCTCACCAGTTCCTAAAATGCAATGATGTTTTTTGGGCAACATTGTGTGAACTTTTCCTGAGGAGGTGTGAACTAATATTTATTTGCCCCAGTTAGGGCAGTAATGGCAGACCATTGTTGTGATTCTACTCAAGTCTTGCTCGGGGAATCAATGAGATTATTGGCCTCACTTATATGACTGAGGAGGATCCATGGTAGTAGCATGGGTAACACCTAAAGTGTCACATTACCAAAAAGGTTCACTCTAGAATGGGTGGCAACTTCCCCATAGTTGTACAGATGGAAGTCCGCCTTCAGTTAGCCTTCCACACCTTATACCAGGTATGTAAACGTATACAGAACATGTATAGCCAGGGTGTGCCTCTACCTGGGACAGAGACACGGTAGAAGGAGACCAGAACCTCAGGTGACTGTCCAATGACCCTTCTCATCTGTGCTGGTTAGTTTCTGTCCAGTTGACACGATCTGAGGTCATCGGGGAGGAAGGACCCCTCCACGGAGGAAACGTCTCCATCAGATTGGCCTGTGGACTATTTTCTTAATTGATTTTCTTTCTTGATAGGGGAGGCCCAGCCCACCATGGGCAGTACCACCTGGAGGCAGGTGGAGCTTGGGTTGTATAAGAAAACCAAATGAGCAAGCCGTGGAAATCAAGGCCGAAAGCAGCATCCATCTATGGCAGTGGCTCTCAACCTTCCCAATGCTGCAAACTTTAACACAGCTCCTCATGTTATAAGGGGCCCCAGACATAAATTTCCTTTCATTTCTACTTCATAACTATGATTTTGCTACTGTTATGAATCATATGTAAATACCTGTGTTTTCTGATGGTCTTAGATGACCCCTGTGAAAGGGTTGTTAGTGCCCTCGAAGGGGTCACGACCCATAGTATCAGCTTGAGTTTCTGCTTCCAGATTCCTGCCTTGAGCTCCTGCTTTGCTTTTCTCTGGGACAGACTGTAAGCTGTAAGATGAAATAAGCCCTTTGCTCTGAGGTGTTTTACCACAACAACAGTTATGGTCGTGGGGACACCCTCCTTCCTTCTATGGGGGAACATCAGCAGGCCAGATCTTGAGAGGTTCTTGCGGGTAGTCACACCTGCTCTGCTTAAGATTGTAACAGCCCCTATGCTCTGGATAAAATGTCCTAGAATATGCAAAACCTTTGGTGTCTCCTCGTTCTTTGTGAAGACAGTGAATGATAATAAATAGTCATTTATTATCATCAAGCATTCACTTATTTAACTATCTTTTGACTACAGAAATAATGAACAAAAGTTCCCATTTTTACCCAGGTTGCCTACCAGTGGAGACAGAAAACAGTAACACAATTAACAGGCAGTGGAAACCATACTATGAAAAAAATAAGAATAGTAGAGAAAAAGTGACAGGGAAGGCTGTTTTTATTTAGAGTATGAACAGGAAATACAGCCTTTGAGCAGACACCTGAAGGGAGAAAAGAGAACTTTTGATGGCACTGAAGACAGCATTCCAGACAGAAGGGACAGTGGACTAATAGTCTTGATAGGCATGAAGAAGAGTGTAGCGGCCTGCACAGTTGGAGCAGAATGGGAAGGGGGAAGTGAACACTGAGCGCCAAGAATAATAGGATCAAATCATTTGGACATTGCAAGCCAGTGGAAGACCTTCAAACATATTTGAATAAGGGTGACACACACACACACACACACACACACACACACACACACACCTGATTTTTTTTTCAGAATTGTTCTGATACTTTATAGAAAAGAGGTGAAGAAGCAAGAGCAGGCTATCACTAAAATCGTGGGAGCGAAAACCACCCTATCCCGTAACTCCAATCTTTATTCTTTGAAATGTTTCCATAACTGATGGCTGGGCTCAGACACTGCACTCTCCGGGAAACCCTTCCTAAAACACACGCATCCCAGGTGAAATGGTTTGTATGATGCACATGTGAAACAATCAGTGTGATGCCCCGTGTTCTCCAAGGAAACACAGGTTTCCTGTTTTATCATGGTGGCAAGATTTTTTTTTTTTTTTTTTTTTTTACAAATTCGTAAGCAATTTGGTGGGTTAAACAATTCAGATATATTTTTTCTCGTGGTTCTGAAGGAGAAAATCATAAAGTCAAGGTGTTGGCAGAGCTACATTCCCTTTGGATTCTTAGGTAGCCAGTGCCCTTGGTTTTTCTAGCCTGGACAGTCTTCCTATATTGCTTAGTTCATGGTCCATCCATCTTCAAGGCCAAGAGCATGGCATCCTCTTTCTCGTTGCTTATACCTTTCACCACACATCACTTTTCCTATGCTCATATTTCTGCCCCTACCCCAGTCTCCTCCTTAACTGAGCTGCACCTACAATGACCCTTTTGCAGATACAAGCTAAAATATTCAATATTCTGACAATTAAGATATAGACATTTTTTCCAGTGGTCAGCTTGATTCACTTTTTTTTTCTTTTTTTTTTTGGGGGGGGGGTTGCACAGGGTTTCTCTGTGTAGCCTTGACTGTCCTGGACTTGTTTGATAGACCAAACTGGCCTTAAACTCACAGAGATGCATCTACCTCTTCCTGCCAGAGTGCTGGGATTGCAAGCATGAACCCCCAGGCCAGGTTTGATTCAAGTTTTCTGTTTGTGTAGGCAACGAGTCAATCATGATTATTTTGATGCAGAAGAGTGAGTTTGTCGTCCAGGGTTACTTTTCTTTTGGAGCCCACCATTGTGGGGCTCTCTGGGTATCCTCCAATCAGCTGCTTTTTCACTCAAACCCCTTTGGAGAGCATAGGACGCAATCACAGTTGAGCTGCACTTCTTCCCCAATGATGCACAAACCTGACATTTTCCTGACAGCTTTTTACTGAACCCTTTCACATCTCTGGGAGAAGACACTGAGTCATCCCTTTTAGGGGCTTATGGTCTATTTGCTTTGTGCACGTCTCTTGCCTCACTTTTTCCTGATATCCAGCCTCATGGCCGAGGCTCATGCTCCATATAGCGTTTGTTGGACTGGAGTGAGCTGAGATGGGGTCCAGCAGCATCACTGTCCGATTTGCTAGTCTGATACTATTATCGTCATCTATATGCTTCATGGTTCTAAGCAAGATATACCTCCCATCAGACCAGGGGTGGGGGACGCAGCTGAGTACTGGGGATTTGGGTTGTACGTGATCTTAAAGCCAAGCTCTCCCCTGTCGTGCTGCCCAGTGAGAAGCCTGGGCCATTTGGAGAGTGTGATTTGGATCCATAAATACTTGTTGCACAGAGCAAGTGCTTGCCAGGTCTTGCAGACACAGGAGGGATTCCAAATGCACTAAAGGAATGAGCTTTTGCCGCTAAAGTCACATTAAAAATTTATGTCCAAGAAACTGTAGCATTTTCACCCACAGAGGAATAAGTTAGGAGCACTCTAGAATGGCTGTCACGAGGGGAGAAACACCAGCAAAAACAATCAAGTGGTACAGACGGCATCCACAATAGTGTGTTGGTAATGAAGTGGTTGGAAAAAAAATAATTCGTTTATTCCACAAATAGTAATGGAATGCCAACTCCATGCCAAAGTACTGGTCTGGGCACTAAGGAATTGGAACTGGAGAAAAGAGTCGAAACATCAGGCGTTGCAGAACTTGCTTTTTTTTTTGTAATGGAAAGGTAGGGTCAGGCATTAGAAATTGCTGCCATTTCTTGATTGCTGAGTATATGCCAGGCACTATGTTCAGGGATCTAAGTATGATCACTTACTTTTGGCATCTAGAAAATTTATTTTTACCCCTGCTTTATGACGGGAGAGAGAGCACAGAATAGTCTATTAACCCACAGAAGTTGGCAAAGCCTCTGCCTGGGCAAGCTGAGCTTTCGAGCCAAGCAGCCCCTGGGCTATGAATTGTACACTGAATTGCTTCTCATAGTTGTTCCTTCTTATGTTAGAGATAAGGAATTTGAAGACAGACTTAGTCTTCAACGAGCAGAGAAAGACAAACTTCCTGGCCCCTGGGATTGAGGATTGCAAAGTGAACAAAGAATGAGAGGGAACAGAAAATTACACTAGGAAACCCCCACTCCAGGCTGAAGTGCCTGAAGACCTACCATTAAAAGATATTGTCTCCTAGACAAACAAACACTTCAGTTGTCTTTGATCAGCATCTTTGGGGTGAATAAAACTAAACTTTTTTATAGGCCAAGGATGGAGCCAGTCATTTTGAGTAAGGTAACTGATACTGTACTTAAATGTATCCTCCAAAAGTCAGGTTTAGAAACTTTACCCACACATGTGGTACCTGGGAATGAGGACAAAGCCCTTGTGAATGGATAGTACAGCTATTACTAAAGTGGGCCAGTTGTGTCAAAAGCATGTAACTATAAAAGCAAGCCCAGCCACTCATGATTTGACTTCACACACATACTTTCCACCATGCAGAATGAAGCCACTGTACCACTGATCCCACTTATAACAGTAAAGCACTTTGACGCAGGAAATCAGCCTCAAGGAGATAGAGAGATGAGCCTTCTCTGTCAGCCATCAAGAGCACCAGCTGCCCTTCTAGAAGACCTGGGTTCAATTCCCACCGCCCACATGTTAGTTAACAACTGTCTTTAATTCCAGTCCTAAGAGATCTGACACCCTTTTCTGGCCTCCTCGGGTAACAGGAATGCACTCAGCACACAGACATGCATTCAGGCAAAACACCCACAGCACATGAAGAGTAAGATAATAACATAAAAAAAAAAATAGCCTCAAAGATTTTGTTCTTAGAAAACAGTCAGATTGGAGCCAGTTGCTGTGGCTCACGCCTGTAATCCCAGCGTGCAGAGAGGCAGAACCAGGTGGATCTCTGTGAGCTTGAGACCAGCCTGGTCTACAAATCGAGCCCAGGACAGCCAAGGCTACACAGAGAAACCCTGTCTCAACAAAACAAGCAAACAAATAAACAAACAATAAATATTTTAAAAACACAACAACCCTGCTAAATGTGGTTATCCACTTGGAGTAATCTTAAAGGGTTTCCACCTGATGGCTTGCGATATTTTATGATTATATATTTTACTATACAGAACACAGACTGTACTTTCAGTCAGAGAAAACCTATTAAATACAAATAATTAGGAACATAGACTATTTTGGCATCTCTTCTTGAGGGGCATGCTGTCCTCTCAGGTGTTATGCTCTCAGAATAGACTTTTTTTTTTAATGATCCTGTTCCAGTGATTAAATTGAGAATTCATGACAAAATTAAAAAAAAAAAAAAAAGAAGAAGAAAGAAAGAAAGAAAAAGAAAAAGAACAATTGGGAAAATTGATTTGTGAAATGACTTTTTTTCCCCCCTTCTGGAAACATTTTGAGTTCTGAGTTATCAATCAAATTTTGTGCAACCTTTAAGGTAGTGAAATCACTGGACCATCTTAAACTGCACGAGATGGATGCAGCTGAGCCCTGGCCTTCGGAGACTTGTCTAACTGGCTGAATTAACTGCAAACCAGCTAATCAGAGCAGCTTTTAGATCTGAGGGGAAAACTGTCTGTTGATCCAGCGTCTTCACCAGCAAACAGAATCCTAAGGCATGGAAGTCAGGAACTTGCTCTCTTCCTTTAAGGTCAGAGGCACAGTGGCTTACAGGAGCCTTCAGACTCAGAGGAACTGGGAGATGCAGGATCAACCAGAATTTTTGCTAGGAAAGACAAGTAAACACATTACTAAATACGCCTCAGCAATCATGCTCTAGATGCAAAGGAAGAGATACAGGGCTCCTTCATCTAGACAGTCTAATATCAAAGGAAGCCCAGCACATGGTTCTTGGTGCTAGGACTTTGTGCTACATTTACCACTCTTGGACTTCAGCAAGGCCATTGTCTTTTTAAAAGTGGAGCCTGAGTGGAGAAGCAGAAGGCCTTCGGAGCTCTGCCTTGCCTCCTTTACGCTGACTGACTCTGGCTCTTAGATTTCCTCTCACAGATTTGTTTGCTGGTTGCTTTGTTGAGATTTTCTTCCTTTCCTTGAAAAAGTGAGTCATCAAGGACAGAAGCCACCATATACAATTCTATGCACATCACAGATAAAACAAAACAAACAAAAAAAAATAGGGGTGAATTTTAGAAAACATTTAAGTGTGTGCTTTCCACTGTCTCTGGCATAAATAATGTGTCTCCAAAGCAGAGGGAAGAACAGATGGAGCAAAAATGGAGAATGTGGAATCTCTTTTAAATGGTGATCAGAAGTAGAAACCCCACCCTGGAGAGATAAGAGAAAGGGACAGTAAACAGAAGAAGCAGATAAAGGTCTGTTCCGAACTCTCTCTCTCTCTCTCTCTCTCTCTCTCTCTCTCTCTCAGCTTGCTTGGAGACTTGCAGATAAGCCGAGCAAAAAAAAAAAAAAAAAAAAAAAGAGTGGAAGACATTTTGTTTCACAAGGTCACCAGCAAACACATAAGGTCACCATATAGATTCCATAGGACCAGCGGATGAAGGATCCCAGATGAGCACCGGTGACTGGTGACTGGTGTGGACAAAGAAGGACCGTGATGTTGCCTAATCAGACAGCCGAACTTTATTTTCTGGGCCTTATGAGAATCATTGCTGTGCTCTCAAGGCTCCCACACCTTTCCTGGACCTTGAAAGCCATGCTCATCTGTCTTCTGGTTCACCAGTCATTTGCTCAGGCTGAGTCCAGTGCAGAGATTAGTAAGGGGAATTGGGAAGTGGCTACCCAGCCCAGGGAGTTCCCTCAACGAGCACCATTGCTAGTAGAGTTCACTACAGCTCCTCTCTTGCCATCCCAGGAGCCCTGAAAACTCCTGGGAAGCCTTTATTTCACCTCAGGTGGCAATGAAGTAGCTGGCTCATATCAAAGTACAGTAATCACCCTCTGGAAAAAGAAACAGAAATGTTACACTCTGGCATGCGTAGAGCCTCTGTTTTCCCCCAAAAGAATAAAAATCAAACTTCCCACTTCCCATCCCCCCTCCACTGCTCCAGAATCAATTTTGCTCCCCAAATATTTATGCTTTATGGAATGTAATACAAGTGCCAGATTCTAACACAGTCCAGGGAGAGCCAAGCCGTGCTTTGTCTCAAAACCTGTTACCAGGAGAGAAGGCTGCTCTGTCAGGAGCAAGGGACAGGAAAAGAATTTATACCATCTTCCCTCCAGCCACTGACACCGCTTAAGATTCACAGCTATTGAATGTGTGCATTTCATCCACGCATCCAGCCCTCCAGCCCACTAGCACCAAGCGGGCACTCCCTACAGGCCAAAAATTATGCTCAGTCTTGGAATGCACCAAAAGATGCATACCCCTCCAACAATAATTCAGAATACAGAGCAGGTGAACGGTGACACCTCCCCGAATACTGCATCTCCAGTGTCATAATGCCCAGAATCTGGAATGTCACCTTGTATGAAAAAAGGCAGGAGTAAGCTGAGGGTTTAGGGAGGAGAAGCTCTAAGTGGCCCTGAGTGCAGTCACCAAAGACTGTTAAGGGATACAGGGGGAGACAACACGGGAGAGGAGGAGGTGGTGTGACCGTGCAACACAGACTTCCGGTGAGGAAACCACAAGACAAGGAAATTTCAGAATCCATTAGAGGCTAGGAGGCACAAGGACAAGCCTCTGGAGAAAGTGTGGTCCTGCTGCAATCTGCAGCACCGCGAGAGGACAAACTGTATTGTTTCAGGCCATCAAGATTATGGTAATTACGGTAGTCAGACTGAACTACTATCCCACTTAATAAAGGAAGTCTTGCACTGGCGTTTATGAGGTCCTTAGGGACAGAATCAGGGATCTTCTCAGGAATAGTCTGAGATTCTCTCCTGAAAGCAAACAGAGGGAGTTTAGGTCCAGCCATAATGGGCCAGACTAATCTTCCACACTATGCTTGACTCTGGAGGAGAAAATGATCCACTCTGTTCTTGCCCAGAGACAGGATCCCTCCAAAGTGGCTGCTAACTAAACAATCTCAGCCTCAAACACCTCCATGTTGTTGTCTGCTCCTGGTACTTAGATGGGTGTCCAGTAAACCCACAACTCAGAAGCCTGGGAAGGGCATCCTGAAGCACCGGAGTTCAGGAGCTATACAGCTCTAATGAGCTGAGGGGCTTAGGATCCTGAGCTCTGCTCCTTCTTCACATCTTTCTTCTCTTCTTCTTCATTCCTGCTTCTGATGAGAAAGTCATACCAGGCAGTAAACCTCTTAGAAGAGGTTTATTGGAAGGACAAATTCAGGAGAGGAGAGACAAATCCAGGGGTGGCCACCTCTGCTCCTTGGGGAAAACAGCAGGTAACTGAGCAGACACAGGCTTTATATAGGATTTCTTAGGGGGGAGGGGTGGAGCTTTCAAGGGCAGGGATTTCCAGATTGAGGATTGGTGGTATTTCAAGTACTGAGCTTGGGGAGTTAAGAGATTGGTGGGCTCTCCTCCTCAAGATTGGTGGGGTTTCGTGGAAAGTTCAGCCTTTGGTCAGTTCTCCTGCTTAAAGATTGGTTGGTTTTTGTTCAGAAGTTTCACCTCAGATTAGCATAATCTGGGATAAATTCTACTAAGGGGCCAGAGATGACAGTTGCAGAAGTCTGGGGGAGGAGCTCTCGGTTGCTGGAGTTTCCTCAGGCAGGGGGCTGGCCACTTTTCTGCCTATAAAGAATACAAAGAGTCTAAATTTTACAAAAGAGTCCACTGTGAAGGCAGTAGGCTGAAACAGGAAAGGTTGTAATCATCATGGACAGCTCCCATGGCATAGTAGGCGTTCTGAGGTAGGAAAACTGTTGGCTCCCATAGCAGTAGGCTGAGGCAGGAATAGTCACCATGAACAGCTCCTGCTGACCCGCTGACAGGAGCTGCCATTTTGTCTCCAGTCTCCACAGGGAACAAGAGACTGATAGGCCTGTGGCTGGAAGGAGGGGCTGGCAGTGTGCCACGTTAAGTTTTAGTGGCCCACAGCTGATGGACTAGACATAGCTCTTGCTGTGTGTTGAGGGGGATAGAGGGGGCAGAGAGCCACCACAGTAGGGAGCCAGTCAGCTGCAGGGCTGTGGTGGGCTCCTTGGATTTGCTGCTGCCATGGTGTGTGTGTTGGGGGGGGGGTTAACTTAGCTTGGTGGACCACCACAGCTTGGGGTGGGTTGGGATGGCCTGCCCCAGCCTGGGGCATTGGTCAAGGCTTGAGGCCCTATCTTTGCTGTGGTGGGAAACTGCTGCCCTCTCTGCCACTGCAGCAGGCAGATGCAGCAATCAGCTCACTTCACTACCGCAGGCCACTTTGATCACTGTCAACACAGCAAGGAAAGCCCTACAACCCATGCTTCAGACTTAGCAGTCTTTCTTTCTCTTTATATGCTACAGAGGCTCAGGCAGCAGTAGTCGGTGCTGAAGGGCCTTCAGTGTGGTTCTAGATGAATCTCCTATGAGGCTGTCCCATTGCAAGGACACCTGCCTCTGGGCAAACAGCTGGTCCAGTCCAGGGTGTAGTTCTTTTAGGCCCAAGATTTGACCTTCTGAGAGGCTTTGGTTCTCTCCTGTGGATTTAGTTGAAGATGATGC
Organism: Psammomys obesus; assembly: GCF_907164565.1. Classification (NCBI taxonomy): domain Eukaryota; kingdom Metazoa; phylum Chordata; class Mammalia; order Rodentia; family Muridae; genus Psammomys; species Psammomys obesus. Next base: position 8,171,727 of record NW_026596120.1, read on the forward strand.
TATTTTTTTACTTATTGATGGCTACACACTAAAGTGTGTCAAATTTCTATTACCATAACTAATACCCAAAATAATCAACTTATAAAGAGAAGTTGGCTCATGGTTTCAGAAGGTTCAGACCTGCTGGCTCTGTTGGTTTGCCCTCTGTTGGTTTGTGTCTATACTTAATGTCAGCAGTATGTGGCAAAAGAAACCAGCCACCTCATGACAGGCATTTTAAAGGGGAAAAGAGGAAGAATCCAGGGCCCTACCATCATCAAAGACACACTCTCAGTGATCCAAAGATCTCCCACTGGCTACTGGCTTCTTAAGTTTTCTGCATCTCTCAGTTGTGCTTGATGAGGACTGAGCCTTTAACCACACTGGGACACGTATTGAAGCCATGTGTATTCCAAATAGCCAATGGGAGATCTCACCGGGTAGGTTGGGGGTGGAATACTCATTGCTGTGCATAATGCTTGGAAGGTAGACAGCACAGCGCCAAGACTGGGACCAGCTGCTGCCCAAGTCTAGCATAACTTTGGCCCTTAAAGCTGTTCAAGGTGAAGAGTCTGCGTGAACACCAGCACCCTGCCGAGCTGTTGAAAACCACAGAATGGACTGCTCAATGCAGAACAAGGCAGAGATAAGAAAGGGACAGAGGGACAGAAAAAGAGAAGCAAGGGGTCCTGGGGATAGCTCCTGGCCAGCTAAGAGTGCAGGAGGAGTCTTGAGTGCCAAGAGATGTTGGACTCACATTTCACCCTAGCTTTTACCCTGTGCTGTCTGGGGCTTATCCACAATGTTTAGATAATAAATCTATACCACTCACTACTCACCATAATGTGTGCTATGCGAAGTTGTCCAGCTCGATGCAGCTTTGTAATAACAAACTGGCCAACGTACCTGAAAGAATCTGCACTTGGGATTTTGATTTGGGGGAGCTCCTTGGCAAGCTGTTTGCCCTGTGAGCCATGGCACTTTAATATGCGTGGTGTGTGTCCTCTGGCTGGCAGTCCCCCAGCCTCTCTTTGTACCTCATTTCAGCTGCTGCAGGGATTTCTGCTTAGCTTTGAGGTGTCCCCTGGGACTCCCAAGGATTTCATAGAGGCCACGTGGCCTACACTTTAAGACAGTTCTTCCCACACAGATGCTCTGAGCTTTGTGAAAATCAAACCAACTGCTTTTATGTTTTGCAATAACAGATAAGCACAGGGAAACTTGGTTTCATTTATATAAATTCCAGTTCAATTTCTGTCTGAGCATCAGAGGCCCCCTGTGGAATAGGGGAATCTCCAGCACCAGGGGAGAGCTTTATCCAAGGCTGCTAGAGACACCACAGCCAACTTAGGGAACTGGCCTGCTCCTCCAAGGACCCAAGTTTATAACCACAGGAAGGAAAAAGATGGAAAAGAAGAATAAACTGCCACATTTTAGGCAGGGCTGCGCATGAGGATGTAAAACAGAGTGGGAGCAGGAAAAGGGTCAGGTAGGCTGTTCAGAACTAAAGCTGTGAACACTGAGAGCCTGACAGAAGATGCCAGGTGGCCTGACAAAAATACCTGAACTGCTTAATAAAAAAGGCATGAGTCTCTTTCCATTCTCCAAATATATTTGCGCACACACACAGACACACACACACACACACGTGCGTACACACACGAGAGACTTAAGAGTTTATTGACTTTATTCATTTTTGTGTAGCATCAGCTGACCTTTACCCTTCCTTTGTCCCCCAAGTTTTATTTAGAAGATATGAATCTTAAAGGAAAAAAAGAGCCAAATAGGCTTGGAAGAAGGGACCTAAATCTGGGGCATGTTTTTCTCACTTAATTTCAACATATCACTCTCTCCTTCCTCACCCCTCCTTCCCTTCTTCTCTAAAGGTTTGGCTACACGATTGGAAAGGAAGATACAGACCCCAGGTCATTTCTCTAGTAAATCCCCCTTACCGTTTGAAGTTGTTGAGAACTTCATTTTATTACCAAAAGCATATTTCAGCAAACAACTCAGTTGCAAAGACTCCACATTTGCTGTGCTGTGCTCGTCTGTCCAGAGTATTGCCTCATTCTGTACAATGCAATTTGAAACAGCGCTGAATCTTTGTAGACGCATGGAATAGTCAATGCTCTACAGGGTGGGACATTTCCAAATATCAAACTGTCCGTTACTCAGGGGTGCAGGGGCGCAGAGGAGATTAGTGTCTGTTATTCCCCAAAGAGGTGTAAGAAGAGTGGAAGGAAGTCTGGAGCTGTGAGAGGATGTAGTCTGGGTGGGGAGACGGTCAGAATCCAGCCACCTGTGTGTGCCCTCTATGTGTGATGCTGTGAAAACGGACAGAGTATGTGGATGGCCCGGGAGAAGAAACCCCATGACCCAGAGCCCAAAGAGATAGGAAAGCTGACAGAGAAGGCAAAGCACAAACACAGAGGACAGCAGCATTACCGAGTGCCAACAGGCAGCACCTACCCTGGCTCTCGGAATGAAAGTCCAAGGGAGTAGTTCTACTCTTCTGGACGCCCAAGTGCACCTTTGTTAAACAGGAGCAGGCAGGGCTAGTCTTCTGGTACTATACTGAAGTGAGAGTGGATAGCTTTAAAAAGGAAAAGAAAAGAAAAGAAAAGAAAAGAAAAGAAAAGAAAAGA
>NW_026596120.1:8174360-8219682 GCF_907164565.1 Psammomys obesus
AAAAGAAAAGAAAAGAAAAGAAAAGAAAAGAAAAGAAAAGAAAAGAAGAGGAAAGAAGAGGAAAAAAGAGAAAAGAGGTCTATTTGGCTCTCCATTCTGGTAAAGGGTGGAAAGCTGTATTTAGTGATGTCAGAATCCAGTGTTGACCTTCAGAGCTTCTTGCTGGCCTGAGAGGGTTTCTCGGCATGGGTACCACCTGAGCTGGGCATTCCCTTTCCCTCCACAAGGAAACTAAAGGAGGGATAGCTTCCTAAACCAAAGGGACCTCATGCTCCCCTATTCCAGTAGCCAAACCTAAGCAAAATGCCCAAGGAAGGCCAGTTGAGAGGCTCAATCTGCAACTCAGAAAGGCAGGGAAAGCAATGCCTCTTGAAATGCCAAGCCTGAACATCTATGCCATCACAGAAGAAACCTCACCCTGGTGCCTAAGCCACTGTCTCTGCCTCTAAGTGGTCAGTGAAAGGACAGACTACAGACTCTCACTAGCCTTGGCCTCTTGGGACCTCCCACCTCCCAAGGTGCAAAAAATCAGATCACCAAAGTTAACAGACCACTCTCCTTATGGACAGATTTATGTCATAGATTTCAACCAATCGTGATTCAAAAATATCTGGGAAAAAAAATGTGTCTGTATTGAATATGTACAGTTTTTCCCTCACAGGATTTCCTGAACAATCATACATAATGACTGCTACTAGGCATATCATTTGCATTGAAAATGGATTATAAACAATGTAGAAATGGCTCAAAGTATACACGAGGGTGCGTGATAGGTATGGAGAAACCCAACAGCACTTTATACAAAAGAACATTCATGGAGTTGGTGTCCTGGACCCACGGCCACTCAGATACTACATGCTAAGGGCTTACATGGTAGAAACTCATTTGCTAGAAGGTAACAGCAGACTTTGTTTCTCCTGAGAAGTCTCTTGCACTGTGGATGACTTTCTTCTCAATGTGTCCTCACATGATCTTTTCTCTGAACATGGACAGCCCTGGTGCGCCTTCCTCTACTTGAAGGGACACCAGTCATAACGGATGCTTCATAATGGCAGCCTTATGGCCTCGTTTAGGATTGTTTCCAAACACAGGTACACAGAAGCTAAGACTTCAATGTTTGAATTTGGTGAATAAATAATTTAATTTATAGTCACTTCCTTAGGCTTTTCCTGACCACCCCCTTTCCACCTTGCCCTGGCACTTCATTCTTGCCAGGAAGCAATGTAGGAGTCAGGTCTCAGGAAATGCATGCCAGCTCGTACCCGCCACCCAGCCACGCATGAAATAGAAATAGCAGCCAGACTAGGCAACCATCTGAGTCCTCCCTCTAGGGCCTTTCCCACACTAAGCCTGTAGCTTCAGTGGGCCAGGTTTTGCTTCTCTTCTTCATTTAATTAAGGAAAGAGGCACACGAGTGCTTCCTCAAGTTTAATGGCTGTTCTTACTTAGCACCATCCAGAAAATGACTTCTTAAATTGAAGACCAGAAAGCACTCAATTTTCTGGATATTTACTGTCACAGCCACAACAACACAGCTGCCACTGAGCGTGTGATTCCCAAGGCTCCTGCTGAGATGGGAGGTGAGGCCTGTCTCACAGCGCTGAGCCCTCCAAATGAAAATAACAGCTGCCTGCCACTCTCTGGGGCTGGCGAGACCGTGGCCATTAGTCTAGGCGCTGTATTCTAGGGTAGCCTGAATCGCCCCACAGCACAGTATGCAGCCACTGCCAAGACAGGCTGGCAAAGAGCATCAGATCCTCAGGTGAGGAAAAGAAAACCACCTCCTAATGAAAACCTCATCCAGAAACATGGGCCTCCTTTGGTCCCGTCCTCAAAAGAGGTAAAATGTTTCCTTGCAGGAAATGTCCCAGTGTGGGACCACAAACTACAGGAGCCCATATTTCTTCTCAGCGTGAGGCTTGTGTAAAAAAAAGAAAAGCTGGGTTTACAAGTTCTACTGTGTGTCTTCGTGGAAAATTCATGCTTTGTTCCTGGCTTTCTGCTTGGCTGACTGGAGAGAAACAACTGTGGGTATCTCTGCTGGAAGAGACGTACCCCTCATGCCACCTCCTTTACAGGGTTGCTCGGCTGTTCCCTCTCTCCCCGCTGCTGCTTGGAACATTTTCTTTCTAGCAACTGAGACTGATTATAATGCCCAGAATTCAAGGCTGTAGCCACAGGTCCAGGACGAAGGACAATACATTGCAGATATTCTATATAGAATTTGCTTTCGGCTTCCTTCACATGACTCTCCCCGGCCCTAGAAAACAGAGGCCAGTTGCATATCTACCCCGGGTACCATATTTACTTCCATTGAGATTCTCACCAAGCAGGATGCTCCAACCTTTGCAGGCCTGTGGCTCTTGCCTCATCATGTGCCTCTTATCTAAAAGCCCCTCATACCGCTGTTGATAGAAGAACTCTTGCTTGAGGAACCTGCTGGAATGCCACGGAAGTCCTTCAAAATAAAAACTGGATTCAGTTTGAGAGTACTTTATTGGGTATTTTTGCAGGGATGTTCATGAGGGAGATTGGTCTGAAATTCTCTTTCTTCGTTGGGTCCTTGTATGGTTTAGCTATCAGGTTGGGGTTACTCTGGCTTCATAGAATAAGTTTGGCAATGTTTCTTCTGTTTCTATTTTGTGGAATAGTTTGAGGAGAATTGGTATTAGCTCTTCTTTGAAAGTCTGGTAGAATTCTGAGCTAAAAACCATCTGGCTCTGGGAATTTTGGGGGGTGGGGAGAGAAGACTTTTGGTGACTGTTTAGACTGTTTGCTTGATGTGATTTAGCTTTGGTAAGTGAAATATCTTATGAATGGATAACGAAATTGTGATACATCTACACAATGGACTACCATTCAGCTATTAAAAACAGGGACATCATGAGATTTGTAGGCAAATGGATGGACCTGAAAAACACATCGCTGTGAAGTGATGTGATTCAGACCCAGAAAGACACACTTATAAGTGGATATTGGCCATAAAATACAGGATAAACATACTGCAATCCACAGACCTAAAAATAGCTAAACAACCTAAAAGGCTAAACAAGGAGGACCATAGGAAGGATGCTTATTTCTCATTCAGAAAAACAGACAGACCAGACACCCAAAGCAAATGAAGAGAAGGAACAGGACAGGAGCCTACCAAAAATACACTCTGAAAGACTCCACCCAGCAGGGGATCGAAGCAGATGCTGAGACTCACAGCCAACCTTTGTCAGAGCACAAGGAGTCTTATGGAAGAGTGGGGAGGGGTGGATAAAAGGCTCCAGAGGGGCAAGACCTCCACAAGAAGATACACAAATGGGGACCCAGGGGGTCTTCGGAGACTGATGCATCAACCAAGGACCATGCATGGAGAGGACCTAGGCTCCTGCTCAGATGCGTCTGATAGGCAGCTCAGGCACCAAGTGGGTATGGGGAGCAGGGGCTATTACTGACATGGACTCTGTTGCATGCTCCTCAATCACTTTCCCCTGGCAGGGTGGCCTTGTCAGGGCACAAAGGAAGAGGATGAGGGCAGTCCTGATGAGACTTGATAGGCTGGGATCAGTTGGTAAGGGAGGAGAGCTTCCCTTTCTAAGAACTAGGGGAAGGGGATAGGGAGAAGAGGGAGGGAGAGTGGGGATGGAAGGAGACATGGGAGGGGATATGAAGTGGATAAATTAAAAACAATAAATTTAAATTTAAAAAGTTGATGCAGAGAGGAAAAAAAGAAGAATCCATTGTATTTCCAAATGCCTTCATAACCTAACAAATGTCCAATTCCCAAAAGGCAACAATTAAGTTGTTTTCAATTATTCTTTCATAAAAAAAATGAAAATAAAAAAAATAAGAACTATACATCATGCACTAACTCCTGTCCCAAATATGGGGTGTCTAATCCTTCTGCCTACACAACAGTTTTCAATCCTTGTCCCCAGCCCTGATCCCACCACAGTTCCACAAGGCTTTCCCCAGCCTCCCTAACTTACACCCCCACTTTTCCCTGTTCTGGAACCCTCTGTTTGACCTGATCTGAGTGAGACAGTTTCCTGGAGGGACAATGTCCTCCTGTTCTTGGGACTTTGGCCTCAATATTTTCTCCCCACTGGTGACTCAGCTATTACCTGACTGTCAGAATTTTATTTAGATGTGTCACCTCACCCAGGAAAATTCCTAGATGTCGCCAGACAGACTCAGCTGCCCCCTTAGGGGTTCCCGACTCTCTTATACTATCTCTTATCTCACAGTTCCGGCAAGGCATCATCTGTTCGCTCGTCTGCTCTGGGAATTCCTTGAAGGCAGGCTCTCTGTGTCCCCTTGGCCTGGCTCAGAGTGGAACAGGGACAAATGTGGGCTGACGTTGGTTACCTTACGAATCGCCTGCCACCCACCTGCCTCTCCAGTTGTCTCATGACCATTTTGCCTGTTACTATACCCATCAAATCTGTCTGAAGACTATACTCTGCTATTTCTGGCCTAGGGCCTGAGGTTACGACCTGGTTTCCTCTCAGTCCATTTCAGAGGTATTGATTTTGTTTGACTCCAAGGCTTGTTGGGTTTAAAAGTTTCTGTAAGAGGCTGAATAAACACAGCTCTCTTTTCCCAGCCCCCACCAGGCACGTGCTCATGGCTGTCTAGTCTGCAGCATTTATGAGCAGGCTGCTCCTAAGGAATTCCAGCAATCTACTGCTGGCAAGAATTTACCTGTTTATGTGGCTCAGTCTTAACCTCCAGGCACTTCCTCCATCTTAGTTGAGTAAAGCAGACACCCCAGGTGAATGCTACAAGGAGCAAGACATAGGTACATACTAAGAATAAAACCAAAAAGCAACGCATCAACTGCCTTAAAAGGGGGGGGGGTGAATTAAGACAAGAGACTAATTTTCTCTTATACAATGGGTCCCCAGAAATCTGTGGGGGTGGGGAGCAAAATAACAAGAGAAAAAAAATAAGGAGTGAGGTAAGATGCTCTGGGGTCGTTTAGATGAAACTGGTTCTTGAACATTGAAGATGGTTCCATTTACATTTGAAAAATTACAATGCCATTTAAAAAAAAAACTATTGCACTGGCAAGGATCACAAGCTCTTGAATCCATATTTTGCTGGGGAGGGTGTGAGGACAGATGCTCCTGTACCTCAGGCAGCAGAAATTGGCACATTCCGGCTAGACAGCAGATTAGCAATATGGGTCTAAACTGGAAACACCAATAGAAGTTCCTCTTCTAGGAATCCAGCCTACACACACACACACACACACACAGCATCTGCCAGCATGGCACAGCATGTAAAGTCTAGATGTCCATCAGGAGCTAAGTAAAGTAGAGCATATGCGTGCAAAGGGAGTGTTCACTGCAGCAAAATCGATAAAGAAACTGCTCGTGTTCGTTGGAAGTTCTCTGGGGCGTGCCTATGTAAGTGTGAGCGCACATATCTGACTATGTGTTTGTAGACACATATGCGCAGACATGTGGCATGAAATGGCTCTGGGAGACAGGAGAACAGAACTTCCTTCTCACATCCTACTTCAGTTGTCTGCTTACAGATTTGTCACGGGCCACTCACTCGACATGTTGTCTATTGTCTGAGGCTTTCTCCTCTAGGAGAGGGGTCGTTGTCATTTTGTCACCCACTGCTTAAGGGGAAAGGCTGACCACATGGGATCAAGGTTGGCTGTCTTGGTATAAATGACAGGTATGGCCTTCAGTGGTACTGTCAACTCGATTGTTGATGGATTCCCTCCTCATTCCATAGCCTCCTTCAGGGACTGCCTGGGTGGCTCTTGTCTGTCAGCTGTAATTGGCTCTGTCCAGTAATTCACCTCTGACGGAGGCCTCTCTCTTAAGTGGACATATCCCTGGATATACACTGATTTGCCCGTTTCCCGGAAGCCCCCTTCGAGTGTGCATGAGCATCACAAAAATGTCGAGAACCCAAATCAAAACATTGGGCACCATTAATGAGCAGCCTCCTTCCATTATTGACCCCAAGTCTTATGGCTTCAATCTCATTCAGATATGTCCTTGCACCACAGGCTACTATCCCAATCCCTTCTGTCTGCTCTTTCAGCCCACAGCTCCTTACTAGCACTTCCTTCCTCCTATTCAAACCATCCTACACATTACTTCCCGACGTGTTGCTCCTAAGCCCCCAAGCTAACTAAATAAAACTTCCTTCTAATGTCTCTCAGTAGCTCCATGTGCCCTTGAAACTAAAGTAAGGTGACTTACTTCTTTCCAAGCACCATGCAACCGGACTTTCCCATCCTCCATCACATGTATGTGTATATACATGTATGTGTGTGTGTGTATGTGTGCACAAACATGTTCCCCACGGCATCTCTGTGACAGTACTTATTGAGGACTTATCAGTGCTAGTCACTATTCTTAGCCAGAGCTTCATTAGTGAACAGAGTGGACCAACTCTCCTCTCTGAATGTGCAAGAGGTGTGATTCAAAATAAACCGTCACAGAGGCAGATGTGCTGATAATCGGATTTGGCAACTGTTGTAATAAAAATCTTAGGCCTATGTTGTACAGGGAAAATGAGGGGCAGCCAGAGGGAGGTGCTCCTTAGATGCACCATAGGGAAGGCCTCACTAAAATGGCGACTGTGAGCTGGCCACAAAGGAGCACTAACAGTATCAAGCGTCCCAGATGTCACTGCTTTATGGTCACCTGTCATTTATTTGACTTGGAACTCCCTCTTTTTCTTCTCCTCCCCGATCCCCACTAATCCTCCAACACTCCAAGCTCTCTGCCAGAAAGTCCTTCTTAATCTCAGTTTGGTCTGGGCATCTGTCCACCACTATCGACCACCGCTCTGCACCCCTCTGTCACACTCTTGGTCTCCCATTGCACAATTTTCTATGCACCTTGCAACCGCCCACACTGATGGAAACTGCTCCGGGACAGAATAAGATTCCAAAAAGCTGGGAGCCCTAGCCAGAAGACTTAGCCCTGCACCCTGGAGGGCTGGAGCCAAAGGGTAGCAAAATGGAAAAAAAAAAAAAAAAAGGTGTGTATTCAGGCTGCTTCCACCTGCTCATTTAATGACTAAAAGTAAAACTTCACTTGATGAACTTTGGGCCTGAAGATGCTTGAAAGATATTTATCTTTTGAAATGTAGAAACATGTCCCCACATTTCTACCCTGGTTTTGAAAAAGAAAAAAATCAAAGCCCTTCTTTCATGTCAGTTTAAAAGACTCATGAGGCTTTCTCCTTGCTCTGTCCCTAGGTAGATGCTCCCCACAAAGGCATCCATGGCTAGTGGAGAACCTTGCTAGTAGCATGGTAAGTATATGCCACTAGGACCAGAGCACTGTCTGGGGCTTGAGGCTGATTCTTAGGCAAGCACACACAAAATCATCATATCACAATTCTTCCCCAGATATATTTGGTCCTTGTGGAGCTCCTATCCTTTCCACGTCATACTAATTCCCCTTCTTTCATATGATTCCCTGCACTCTGCCGAAGGTTTGGTTATGAGTTTTAAAAAAAAAATCTTCCCCAAGCCCATATGAGCATCATATTGCTTCAAAGCAAGCCCTGAGCTTGGAGATGGTTGAGATCTGAACATGAGAGCTTCAATGCACCTGAAATCCCAGGTATGTCATCATCCATTTGGATACAAGTTCTAGACTAGCTGATACTGGAAGGACTTGACGGGTTCATGAAACTATGAAGTCCATTGGTGTGTCTGCCCACAGACCTGAACTGACTGTTCCTGATTCAGGCCTGCTGGGATTTTGATATTCATTATCAGCTCTGCCTGGCTCCATGCCACCTTGGCTTTCACTAGGGCTCTTTGTATAAGTCAACTTCAGAACCCCAAGATTCCATCTAACCTGCCCAGCAATGCCACCTCTCATCCCAAGACTTTCAGTACTGAGACACACTCTGATTGGCCAGGTTGGGTCATATAAGAAACTCCAGGGGCTGGAGATATGGCTCCGTTTCTACCAGACATCTTAGGTTCAATTCCCAACACCATGGCAGCTCACAACTGTCTGTAACTTCAGTTCCAGAGAACTGGATACCCTCACATAGGCATACATGCAGGCAAAGCACTAACCAATGCACAAAAAAATAAATTATTAAAAATTTTTTCTTGGACACATGGGGCGGGGCAAGATGGCAGTGCCGGGAGGACTCTCATTCTGAGGAGCAACACAGCAGGATTGGCACAGTGACCAGCAATCAGAACTCGCAGCCATAAAAAACAAGTGATTGTGTTTCACAGGTGAGAGGATACCCCACGGTGGGGGATTCAATCAGCTTTAACTCACCCAGCTAAACCTCGGAAGAGATCCCGGGTCCGCCAGGCGCTTGGTCGCCAGCCCAGAGCTACATGCCAGTGCGATCTGGTCACGGTCCCAGACTGAACTGTGGGCCCACAACACCATAGACTGGATTTCCCAGTCGAGAGATAACCCCACAGAGCAGGAAACAATTGGGACCGACCTCAGGTTACCCAGACATCCCCTGGAAAAGACTCGGGTTCCGTGGGTGCCCCAAGAGCCAGTCCGGACCCAGAGCCGGGACACAGGCGCCTGCACGGAGCCCTGCTGCGTGCCTGATTTGCCGCCTCAGATAGAACTGTGGGCACCAGGGCACTAGGGCACCAGGGCACCAGACTGCGTGTCTCTGGCAGGAGGAAACCCCCAGCGGAGGGGGTCAGCAGCTCTAACGCTTAGGACACCCAGCACCAAAACACTTCCTGGACTCACGCAAACTCTAGTGCAGGCAGGAGCGCTGTGCTCTGCCACCATTATTGAGTTCCCCTAGGGCACTGGGACACACAGCTGCATCCTCAGACCTACAAAAGCCAGAGAGCCATTACAGCAGCCCTCAGATACTGTGCCAAGGATCAACCAATTATTCCTAGCTAGACTGTAAAAACTGTGGGAATCCCTGGTCCTTCAAGAGGGCTGCACCCACAGCATCTGGACCAGAGCAGTGCCTGCAGCCACCATCCCAGACAGAGACACACAGCTTCTGGTCCAGAGTGAGACACCCAGCCTCCAGACCAGAACAGTGCCCCCAGGCGCCAACTCAACCTAGGTGCACATTCTCCAGGTCCAGAGCAGAGCAAACAGCCTCTGGCCCAGACTTGCTGAGTGCACCTCCCACTTTCCCGGACAGAACTGTGCGCCCCAGGATAACAGACTGAGTTTCCCTGTTGGGAGAAAACCCCACAGCTAGGGAATCAGCAGTTTCTGCAAGAGGACTGTAGATGGAAATTCAGTGAGCAGCAGGACACTAAATTTATAACAAGAAACCCAGCAGTGGGGCAGCTGTCTTGAGAAATTCTATGGGTAAGAGGAGATCCCCCCCCCTGCCTAACATAGACCACAGCTACTACTCAGGGCTATAAACCTGAGGTGAGCAGTGGCAACTCCTGAGAAACACTGGCCATACAGTGACCATAACCAAAAAGCAGAGAAGGACTCCTTCAGGAAAAATCATCTTCCGGCCAAAGGGATACTCCCTACCTCAGGACTCCAGGAAGCACAGAAACTAACAGCCAACACCTAAATCAGCTCAATGGGTAGAGGTCAGCATAAAGGCTCAACCAACAAAAGACAGAGCAATATGGCATCTCCAGAACCCAGCCATCCAGAGGCGAACAGCCCTGAACAATGCAGCATAATAGAAAATCAAGAAGATGACCTTACATCTATGTTGATGAAGAGGATAATAGAGGAAACAAATAAAATACGTAAAGAATTAGAGGAAGATAAAACCAAACAGATCATGGCTATCCGTAAAGAAATGGAGGAAGACAAAGACAAGCAGATTAGGGCCATCCGTGAAGAAATACGGGAAGATGCAGCCAAACAGCTTGTGGCCTTCAGAGAAGAAATAATTAAATCACTGAAAGAAATAAAAGAGACAGAGTTGAAGGAACTAAAAGAAAAAGAGGAAAATACAAGCAGACAGGTGAAGGAAGTAAACAAAACAACTCAAGACCTGAAGATAGAACTACAAAAATTAAAGAAAACACAAATGGAGGAAATAATGGAGAGGAAGAATTTAGGGAAGAAAACAGGAACTACAGAGGTAAGCATAACCAACAGAATACAAGAAATGGAAGAAAGAATCTCAGGTGTAGAAGATACAATTGAAGAAATCGACGTATCTGTCAAAGAAAATGTTAAATCCAAAAAATTCCTGACACAGACCATCCAAGAAATCCAAGACAATATGAAAAGACAAAATCTAAGATTAATAGGAATAGAGGAAAAAGAAGACTCCCTTCTCCAAGGCCCAGAAATATATTTTCAACAAAATCATTGAAGAAAATTTCCCCAAGTTAAAGGAGAAGCCAATAAGGATACATGAGGCCTACAGAACACCCAACAAATTTGACCAGAAAAGAAAATCCTCCCGCCACATAATAATCAAAACAGTAAGTATACAGAACAAAGAAAAAATACTAAAAGCTGCAAGGGAAAAAGGCCAAGTAACATATAACAGCAAACCCATTAGAATCACACCTGACTTTTCAACAGAAACTATGAAATCCAGAAGGGCCTGGACAGATATCATGCAGACCCTAAGAGAACACAGATGTCAACCCAGGCTACTATACCCTGCAAAACTCTCAGTCCTCATAGACGGAGAAAACAAGATATTCAATGACAAAAACAAATTTCAACAATACCTACACACAAATCCAGCATTACAGAAGACACTGGAAGGGAAAATACAACCCAAGAAAATTAGCTTCTGTCAAGAAAACACAGGAAATAATTAACCTTACTACACCAAAACAAAAAGCAACCAAGCACACAACCTTATGAATACAGCCAACATCAATATCAAAGGATCTAACAGCCACTGGTCATTAATCTCTCTCAACATCAATGGACTCAACTCTCCAGTAAAAAGACACAGATTAACAGAATGGATACGTAAACAAAACCCAGCAATCTGTTGCATACAAGAAACACACCTAAGGCACAAAGATAGACATTACCTGAGGGTAAAAGGTTAGAAGACGACTTTCCAAGCAAATGGACCTAAGAAACAAGCAGGAGTAGCCATTCTAATATCTGATAAAATAGACTTTCAACCAAAATTAATAAAAAGAGATGAGGAAGGACACTTCATACTCATCAAGGGAAAATTCCACCAGGAAGACATCACAATCCTGAACATCTATGCCCCAAATACAATATTTGTAAAAGAAACATTGATAAAATTTAAAACACATATAGATCCCCACACATTAATAGTGGGAGACTTCAACACCCCACTCTCAACAAAGGACAGGTCAACAAAACAGAAATTAAACAAAGAAACAATATCTCTGACAGAGGTCATGAATCAAATGGACCTCACAGACATTTACAGAACTTTACACCCAAACACAAAAGAATTTACCTTCTTCTCAGCACCTCATGGAACCTTCTCCAAAATAGACCATATAGTTGGTCACAAAGCAAGCCTCAACAGATACAAGAAGACTGAAATAATCCCTTGTATCCTGTCTGATCACCATGGAATAAAGCTGGACTTCAACAACAACAGAAATAGCAAAAAGCCTACACACATATGGAAACTGAACAACTTGTTACTAAATGACAGCTGGGTCAGGGAAGAAATAAAGAAAGAAATTAAAGCCTTTCTAGAACTCAATGAAAATGAAGACACAACATACCCAAACTTGTGGGACACAATGAAAGCCGTGCTAAGAGGAAAGTTCATAGCACTAAGTGCCTTCAAGAAGAAATTCGAGACAGCTCATTCAAGCAACTTAATGGCCCACTTAAAAACCCTAGAAAAAGAAGAAGCAGACACACCAAAAAGGAGTAGACGGCTGGAAATAATCAAACTCAGGGCTGAAATCAATCAATTAGAAACAAATAAAACAATTCAAAGAATCAATGAAACCAAGAGCTGGTTCTTTGAGAAAATCAACAAGGTCGACAAACCCTTAGCCAAGCTAACTAAAAGGCAGAGAGACACCACCCAAATCAACAAAATCAGAAATGAAAAGGGGGACATAACTACAGACTCTGAGGAAATCCAAACAATCATTAGAACTTACTTCAAAAGTCTATACTCAACAAAATTTGAAAACCTAAATGAAATGGACAATTTTCTTGATCGATTTGACTTACCAAAGCTGAATCAGGACCAGGTAAATCAATTAAATAGTCCTATATCCCCCAAAGAAATAGAAGCAGTCATCAAAACTCTCCCATCCAAAAAAAGCCCAGGACCAGATGGCTTCACCGCAGAATTCTACCAGACCTTCAAAGAAGAGCTAACTCCAATTCTCTTCAAACTATTCCACAAAATAGAAACAGAAGGAACATTACCAAACTCATTCTATGAAGCCACAATCACCTTGGTACCTAAACCTCACAAAGACTCAACAAAGAAAGAAAATTTCAGGCCAATCTCCCTTATGAACATTGATGCAAAAATACTTAACAAAATACTTGCAAACCGAATCCAAGAACACATCAAAGATATTATCCACTATGACCAAGTAGGCTTCATCCCAGGTATGCAGGGGTGGTTCAATATATGGAAATCCATCAATGTGATCCACCATATTAACAAACTGAAAGAAAAAAACCACATGATAATCTCCCTAGATGCTGAAAAGGCATTTGACAAAATCCAACATCCATTCATGTTTAAAGTACTGGAGAGATCAGGGATACAAGGCACATATCTAAACATAGTAAAGGCGATTTACAGCAAGCCTATAGCCAACATCAAACTGAACGGAGAGAAACTTAAAGCAATCCCACTGAAATCAGGGACAAGATAAAGCTGCCCACTGTCTCCATATCTCTTCAACATAGTGCTGGAAGTCCTTGCTAGAGCAATAAGACAGTTGAAGGAGATCAAGGGGATACAGATGGGAAAGGAAGAAGTCAAATTATCCCTATTTGCAGATGATATGATAGTATATATGAGTGACCCCAAAAACTCTACCAGGGATCTCCTACAGCTGATAAACACCTTCAGCAAAGTGGCCGGATACAAAATTAACTCAAAAAAATCAGTAGCACTCCTGTATACAAAAGACAAAAGGGCTGAGAAAGAAATTAGAGAAACAACACCATTCACAATAGCCACAAATGACATAAAGTACCTTGGTGTAACCCTAACCAAGGAAGTCAAAGACTTGTATGAAAAAAATTTCAAGTCTCTGAAGAAAGAATTAGAGGAAGATATGAGAAGATGGAAAGATCTCCCATGCTCATGGCTTGGCAGGATTAACATAGTAAAAATGGCCATCTTACCAAAAGCAATCTACAGATTTAATGCAATTCCCATCAAATTGCCAACACAATTCTTTACAGACCTGGAAAGAAAAATTCTCAACTTCGTATGGAATAACAAGAAACCGAGAATTGCTAAAACAATCCTCTACAATAAAAGATCTTCTGGAGGTATCTTCATCCCTGATCTCAAGCTGTACTATAGAGCAACAGTTATAAAAACTGCATGGTACTGGCATAGAAACAGAATGGTGGATCAATGGAATCGAACAGAAGACCCAGAAATAAACCCACACACTTACGGACATCTGATTTTTGACAAAGATGCCAAAACCATACAATGGAAAAAAGATAGCATCTTCAACAAATGGTGCTGGTCTAACTAGATGTCTACATGTAGAAAAATGAAAATAGATCCATACTTATCACCCTGTACAAAACTGAAGTCCAAGTGGATCAAAGACCTCAACATAAAACCAGACACATTAAATCGGCTAGAAAAAAAAGTGGGGAATACCCTAGAACTCATTGGTACAGGAGAAAACTTCCTGAACAGAACACCAACAGCACAGGCTCTAAGAGCAACAATCAATAACTGTGACCTCACGAAACTGAAAAGCTTCTGTAAAGCAAAGGACACTGTCATCAAAACAAAGTGACTGCCTACAGATTGGGAAAGAGTCATCACCAACCCTTTATCTGACAGAGGACTCATATCCAGTATATATAAAGAACTAAAGAAGCTGAAAAGCAGCAAACCAAGTAATCCACTTAAAAAATGGGGAACAAAGCTAAAGAGAGAATTCTCTGTAGAGGAATATCGAATGTCAGAGAAGCACTTAAAGAAATGCTCAACCTCATTAGCCATTAGGAGTATTACTCAGCAATGAAAAATAAGGAAATCATGAAATTTGCAGGTAAATGGTGGGACCTGGAAAGGATCATCCTGAGTGAGTTGTCCCAGAAGCAAAAAGACACGCATGGTATATACTCACTCATATAAACATACAATATAGAATAAACCAACTAAAATCTGTACATCTAAACAAACTAAGCAAAAGAGAGGACCCTAACTAAAATGTTCAATCCCCATCCTGAAAGGCAAAGAGGATGGACATCAGAAGAAAAAGAAAATAGGAAACAACCTCGGAACCTGCTACAGAGGGCCTCTGAAAGCCAGAAGAAAACAGGAAACAACCTTGAAACCTGCCACAGAGGGCCTCTGAAAGCTTCTGCAGTATAGACTGTCAAAGCAGATGCTGAGCCTGATGGCCAACTGATGGGCAGAGTGAATGGAATTTTATGTAAGAAGTGGGAAATAGTAAGAGCTGGAGGGAATGGGTACTCCACAAGGAGAGCAACAGAACAAGATAATTTGAACACAGGGAACTTCCCAGAAAATCATACTCCAACCAAGGACTATTCGTGGAGATGACCTGGAACCTCTGCACAGGTGTAGCCCATGGCAGTTCAGTGTTCAAGTGGGTTACATAGTAATGGGAAGAGGGACTGCCTCTGACATAATCTGATTGGCCTGCTCGTTGATCACTTCCCCCTGAGGGGGGAGCAGCCTTATCAGGCCACAGTAGAGGACAATGCAGCCACTTTTGATGAGAACTGATAGACTAAGATCAGAAAGAAGAGGAGAACCTCCCCTATCAGTGGACTTGGGGAGTGGCATGCATGCAGAAAGGGGAGGGAGGGTGGGATCGGCAGGGGAGGAGGGAGGGGCTCATGGGGGGATACAAAATGAATAAAGTGTAATTAATAAAAAATTAAAAAATTTTTTTTTCTTGAGTTCTTTATATATTCCAGATATTAGCCCTGTGTTGGATGTGGGATTGGTGAAGATGTTTTTCCAATCTGTATACTGCTGTTTCATTCTATTGATAGTGTCCTTTGCTTTAAGTGTTTCTCTGTCATTCAATATTCCTCTGTTGAGAATTCTCTGCTTAGTTCTGTAGCCCATTTTTAATTGGATTATTTGGTTTGTTGGTATCTAATTTCTTGAGTTCTTTATATATTCTGGATATTATCCCCCTATCAGATGTAGGGTTGGTGAAGATCTTTTCCAAGTCTGTAGGTTGTCGTTTCATTCTATTTACAGTGTCCTTTGCCTTAGAGAAGCTTTTCAGTTTCAAAGGGTCCCATTTATTGATTGTTGCTCTTAGAGCCTGTGCTGTTGGTGTTCTGTTCAGGAAGTTGTCTCCTGTGCCAGTGAGTTCAAGTCTCTTACCCAGTTTCTTCTCTAGCAGATTTAGTGTATCTCGTTTTATTTTGAGGTCTTTGATCTACTTGGACTTGAGTTTTGTGCAGAGTGATAAATATGGACCTATTTGCATTTTTCTACATGTATACATTCAGCACATTTGTTGAAGGTGCTGGGTTTATTTTTCCATTGTATGGTTTTGGCATCTTTGTCAAAGATCAGGTATGCATAGGTGTATGGGTTTATTTTTGAGTCTTCAATTTGATTCCATTGATCAACTAGCCTATTTCTATTCTAGCACCATGCTGGGATATTTTATTACTATTACACTGTAGTATAGCTTGAGATCAGGTATGGAGATATCTCCAGAAGTTCTATTCTTATATAGGATTGTTTTAGCTATTCCAAGTAATCCAATTTTAAAAATGGGATGCAGAGCTAAACAGAGAATTATTAACAGAGGAATCTTGAATGGTGAAGAAGCACTTAAAGAGATGTTCAACATCCTTAGTATTCAGGGAAATGCAAATCAAAATGACTCTGAGATTTTATCTTACACATGTCAGAATGGCTAAGATCAAAAGCTCAGGTGACAAGACATGCTGGTCAGAATGTGGAGAAAGGGGAACCCTCCTCCATTGCTGGTGGAAGTACAAACTTGTAAAACCACTTTGGAAATCAATCTGGCACTTTCTCAGAAAACTGGGAACAGCCATACCTTAAGACCCAACTATACCATTCCTGGACATATACCCGAAAGATGCTCCACCATACAACAAGGTCATTTGCTCAACTATATTCATAACAGTTTCATTTATACTAGCCAGAAACTGAAAACAACCTCAATGTCCCTCAACAGAAGAACAGATAAAGAAACTGTGGTACATTTACACAATGGAATACTAGTCAGCCATAAAACAAGGAAATCATGAAATTTGCAGACAAATGGATGCAACTGGAAAAGATCATCCTGAGTAAGGTAACACAGACCCAGAAAGACACACATGGTATACACTCATTCATGAGTGGATTTTAGTCATATAGTACAGGATAGACATACTACAGTGTACAAACCCGAATAGCCCAATGAGCATCTTAGGCTTCATGTGGGCCCAGTAGTTAGGGGAGTGGGAGATGTCTCTTGTATCTCTTTTCTGCCTTTTTTTTAATTATTTCCCCCTAATGGGACTTCCCTACCAGGCCACAGAGAAACTCAGTCTTCATGTGAATAGGTGACCTTGGGTGTCTAGGTATGGAGCTCTCCTATCTGAGGAGTAGGGGAGAGGGGATGCAGAGGGGAGGTTGGGACTACAAAGAAAGGAAGGAGGGGGCCTATGACTGAGATGTAAATTGAATTAGTTAATTTTAAAAAAGAACCTCCAACATAGGAGCTCAAGCTCATCCCAAGGCTTTAGAGTATGGATGTGCTCTTCAAAGAAAATCACATCAATATGACCTTACAAGAGGGAACTAGGACCTAGACTCCACAAGCAAGAATGATCACTGCACTGGGCAAGTCATTGCGCCTTCCTGTGCCTCCATTTTCATACTTGCTATTCAGGAAAATGGCTTAGCCTAGGCAATTTCTAAAACCACTCTAACTGTAGTATAATCTGAAACTTAAAAAAAAAAAAAAAAAAAAAAGAAGGTACAGTGAGTCAGGCCTGACACTCCACCAAGGCATGTTGATGTTTCAGGGATGAGGCAGTGAGATGTCAGGAGGGGAAACTGGACCCTTCTCCTTTCCTTCTCATAGAGGTGAAGCCAGCCGGGGACTGACTGAACAGTGAGGGTGTACAGCTTCCTCCTCTTCTGCTACCCATGGCACTCCATGGATCTGCCTCTACATAATGCCTCTGGCTCTGCATTGATGTTCCTCAGCTGGGAATGATTTTTGTTTCCATAAGACATTTGAAAATGTCTGGAGACGTTTTTGATCAACATGATTCAGGAAGAAAAAGTGGATGCCACTGACATCTAGCAAGTAAAGGGCAGGGAAGCTACAAGATGCCCTGAAGGACACAGTAGAGGCCTGCAGCAGAGTGATCTGGTCCCAATGTCAACAGCGCTAAGAGAAACTGATCTAGTGCAGAAGGGACAGTTATACTCAGCCTTTGTTCTACAAGGCTGAGGACCAGCCTTCGATTTATACAGAATCACAGCAAGAGAAGTCACTGTGTATGCAGTATGGAAAATGACTTGAATAAGGACAGGAGAGGAGGTCAGGGTAGTTGTCAAAGCCTGGGTGAGAACACGGGTTCATAACCTGTATACTCACACAGGGCTCCACTCTTAGGAACACCTGCCCTTGGCTTAATGCTTTCTTATCACTCCCTTGAAATTCTTAATACTCATTGACCCAGGGACACTCATTTTCACTTTTCCCCTGGACCCTGCAAATTATGTAGCCACCAGGGATTTGAATCAAGGCAATGACAATGAGAACATAGTGCCCACTCCTTTCTCAGAAAAGAATGGTCCAGTCTTCCAGGTCTCCAGAGTCCTGGGCACCAACCTATTTAGCAATAAGGCCTGGGCATGTAGGAAATTGATTGGTGCAGGTCTAGTACAATCGATGTTGGATTTGGTAAAAGGACCAGAGGCCAGAAGAAGTCATGGCCTTCCTCTAGCCGGGAAGTCTCAACCAACAAGGGTTGGTTCTTGATCGCATGGCATTCTTTAGGAGAGAAGAAACACAAGTGAGCAATGAGACAGCATTTGGAATTTTAAGTTGGAGAAATGAAAGCACATTATTCCCAAGAGCCATAGGCAAAATGTTGGGCAGCTTCCTACAGGCAGGCCGGAGGCCAGGACTCAGCAAGGCATCCAAACATGGTCATTCTGAGGATATAGCCCACAGGCAAAAGCAGAAGTGCCCATTCACCCTGCCACTTTAGCTCTGTGGCTCGCTTTTGGCTCTCTGAGCCTACTTCTACCAAAAGAAAACCCAATAGCACCACCGGCAAGATAAGCTGGGTGAGTCAAATAGCGGGTGCTTGTGAAATCCTTAGCTCTGTGCTGCTGAAGCTTCCTACCCCTCAGCACGTCATAGGGACACGTCACTGCGTGTCTGGAGAATTAAAGCAGACCGTTCACAGGGCAAGGCTCCTGTGTGCTTGTCCTTGTTGCTTACCATTGCCTGAGCTCCCCAACTCAGAATCATTTGCCCCAAGACTTATCGCCCTGATGGAACCGCTGCCATTAGGAGATGTCAGAGGAAGAGTGTGCTCTGTCCACTGTGAGAACTTCCCCAGCCAAAGACCCTGGAAAGATCAGTGTCTTTCCCTCTATACCCCCTATAAAGATTCCTATGCTAGCAGGGCATGGTGGTGCAGACCTGTAATCCCAGCACAGGGAGGCAGAGGCAGGCAGATCTCTGTGAGTTCAAGGCCAGTCTGGTCTACAGAGTGAGTCCAGGACAGCCAAAGCTACACAGAGAAACCGTGTCTCAGAGGGAAAAAAAAAAACATTCTTATGTTTCCTCGATAGTTCTCCAAATGATGCCCAAAGAAACCTTCAGTCTGTGTTTATAGCCTTTTCTTTGTCCTGCAGTCCACTCTCCTAACTCTTGTATTTGGGAGCTGTAGTATGTGGTGGCTTTCATGGAATTGCAGTGATTTGAGGAGACATTTTCTTTACATGACTAAGGGTGAAGGCACAGGCTCCCTGGAGGCTTCTAGCCCTAGCAGAAAATGACCCAGGAGTCACGAGCTCTGCTTCTCCCTCCCCACCCACACAGAGACCAGCTTGGACCACTGGCCATTTTGTATTTTAGGACATGGATCATCTTGAATCTATTTCTGAGGCTTTGTGCTAAATAGTGTGAAATAACAACCTGCCCTCTGGCAGCTGCTGAGGTCCTTTAATAGAGGAAGCATTCTTTCAAACACTTTCAAATATTTTTTTCACCAGGAAACTAGGTAAAGATCTGAATCACCAGAAATGAGGTGACAGAGATGGAAGGAGCCGTCTCGGAGGCCCCCTCCGCTGTTCTGCCAGCCTCAGAGGATGGACTGGGAAGTCATGGTGACGTCATGACTGACATAATTTCAACAACAGCTGCCATTTTGAACACTATTTTGACAAGCACTGAGTCACATCAGAAGTGCCCTGGTTAGCCAGGCACGACAGCACAGGCTTGTAATCCAAGCACTCGGAAGCCTGAGGGAGGAAGGGTCTCAGGAAGGGTGAGCCTTATCTCAAAGAGGGGGAGGGTGGACCGAGAGGATGGCTGAGTGGGTAAATCCCTTGCCAGGTAAGTAGGCAGATGAGAGTCAGGACCCCCAGCAGGTGTGGTGAGCCACCTTTAACTGCAGCACCGGGAGGCAGAGGTAGGGGGTTCTCTGGAGCGAGCTGGCTGGCGAGACAAACTAATCAGCGATCTCTAGGCTCAACTGAGAGGTTCTGCTTCAGCAACTGAAGTGAACCATCATGGAGGAAGACTTATATGGCATCAACCTCGGGCCTCCACATATGCCTGCATACGTGTGTGTGTATACCCTGTTCCTGTGTGTGCCTATAGACATGTGAACATTCATACACACATGCCACACACATGCCCACATGCAAAAAAAACAAAACCAAAGTCCTGCCCTGGTTGTACGTGCTTCTTCTAATGGTTTCATAGTGGAGTGAAACTGAAAGGCCGCGGGTTGTAGAGAATCAGCCTGAGTAAGAGGAATGCCCTGTCCTCAGTACCTACGTGAGCAAGGAAGGCCCCTGAGGCTTCTGAGGGGGAGCCTTCGTGTTCATAAATACAAGTAACAGAGGGCTCTTCCCTCTCTCACGCCACAGATAAGCTAGGTACCGGGTCTTCCGGCTCAGGGGAGTTGACTGTATATCTCCGACTCTTTCAATGTTTAACGGCACCAAGTTGGTAGGTTGAGATTAGCCACAGTGAAACCGAATACACCGTAGAAACTGACAGACCACAAACCAAGGCTTGCTTCTGCAGAATCAGTTGTTAAAACTTTACCAGCACACTGTCACACAGGCAGAGTCTAAGGGAAGCAGTGCCTTGACAGCCCTCTACACAATGTGTGGGCTGTGCTCGAAAGCTGGTACCTAGCATTCTGATTCATTTTTTCATCTGAGGAGACGGCTATCAGAAGGACCGCCTCCCTTGTCCTCAGCCACACAATGGGTACACTGGCCGAGGCCATCACGGTCCATCTCATACCGCTGCTCTCCAGCTATTCTACACCAGCTCCCAGGCAGAGCTATGGAGGAGTGCAAAAAAGGGAGGAGAAAGGTGTTGACCAACTTGGTGATCCCGGCATGGAGAGGCAGGTGTGACAGCCAGAGAAGCTTTGAGTACAAGAAAGGATGTTAGCAGTCGGGTTGGCGGGGCGGGGGGGGGGGGCCAGAAGCCTCTCCAGCAGAGGCAGGGAGATGGAATAGCCATGGCTTCTGCCATACACCCAAACTCACTCTTACAGTTCTCTTGTATTGCCAAAGTCCGGGGTCCTGAGCCCATCTGTTCCTTTGGGCTTGCATTTCTCCACACTTAGCCATACTAACCTCCTAAAAGCCAAGTGCCCGTCCTTCTTGGAGTCTCTCAAACAGCTCCAATTATTCCAAACTGCTCCTCCATGTCCCATAATGTGCCATTTGGTTAGAACATGTTTATGAATTAAATAAAATATGACCCAATTATATTGAATGGAAAGTAGTAAAGCTTTTAAAATAAAGTCATTACTTTTATTAGTCATTGCAGCGCCTTTATAGAACATCACCGTCGTGCCGTTCAGCTCCCCCTGTAAGGCAGGCGCCACCCTGCCCATAGGACAGATAAAGAAAACGAGGCTACGCGTTAGTACCCCCCATGCAGGTGAATGTGGCAGGACTCAGACCCATGTCTGTCTGACACCAAGGTTCCTGTTTCTTACCCCAAGCCACCTCCTCTCTTTCTTCAGACTGTCTTACAACACAGTTGCTTCCTGACAGCAGTTCCGGCTGCTTTCTTCCAGGACACCTGCAAAGAGCCCTGAGCGCACGCCTCGCCAAGCCTCGCCCTATCAAATCGATTAGTCACTCCCGCTCTGTGGCACTGCAGAGTGGAGCCAGGGAGACCTGTAGCTATGCTAAGGTGCAAAGGAAAGGCGGTCTCTGTGAATCCGACAGAAGCTGGCTCCCTGGTGCTTCCAGCCCCAAGCAGCTGCCCTTGTGATCCGCCGCCATGGCCGCTGAGACATATGAGGAGTGGAAAGCAAAGCAGCCTGCCGAAGCCAGGTGTCTCAGGCTTGCTTGTGCAGTCATTTCAGACAAAGCAGTCAGATGATGAGGGCTAAGAGATAACGAGCAGATGCCCATAGGCTGCTCTGGTCACCGGGCAGCTGGCTCCAATGAAAAGCCCACGTGGTGGGGTCTCCCTCTGGGTACTAATGCTGGATGCCCGACCAGCAAAGCCTTCACTCCGGGGCCTGAGGCACCCTTAGCAGCCAGGTGAGACTAGCAAGACCCGCTGCATTTGCTTCCTACACTGCTCATGTGATATGGGGCCTTTGTGATTCAGTTCTTCCAAAAGCATCTCTAGGTTATTCCAAAACAATAAGGCTCCAGTCTCTGGAGGTCTAGAGAATTTACTCACCTATTCTGGTTCTAAGCAAAATGCTTTAAAAGGAGGGAGAGAGAGAGAGAGAGAGAGAGAGAGAGAGAGAGAGAGAACACGAAGTTAGGTGGGTAGAGAAAGGGGTGGATCAACGGGGAGTTGGCGAGGGCTAAATATGATCAAAATACACTGAAGAAAATGTTGAAAGAACTACTTTAAAAAGAGGAAAATAAGCATACTATATAATTATTGCAGAAAACACATAAACGAAAAACAGACTCATGCATGATTAGCATTCCTAAATACATACTTTAAAAATTTAATATCACACGATGTGTACATATAGGAATTATCACAGTTTTGTAGTTTCCCTCTTCAAATGATTTAGAATTTCCCGCTTTTCGTCTAAAACTGTTGTCTTCAGAAGCCCACCCGCTAACCCCTCCTCTATTGCTGAGCGTTTAAAACTTCTGGTGTTAAGATATTATAAAAATACATTGCACCTACATTTTTTGCCCATAAAGCCTTTCCTTTTCCATTTCCAATCATTTCCTTAGGTTTCTAGGAGTAATGAAATCATCTGCTCAGAGGGCAGCAACATGCTAAGGCTCTTGTGGCATACAGATATGTCACGGTAATGTGCATGTCAATCAGCAGTGCAGGACATGCCAGCCTTCCCGTCATCTAATTATTCTCACTCTTAAAAGGCTTGCTGTTCCAATGCAGTTAAAAGAGTCTCACTGCTACTTCATTCAGTTTTTCAAATTACTTGTCAGCTATTCCACTCATTTTCGCAGTGGGTTTAATTCTGCTTCACAGATTGACTTATTTACTTTCCACTGTCTAAAGACTATATCTTCCCTCTAATCTCTTTTGAGGCCAAGCCTGAGCCCACAGTTTTGAGTGAAAATTTCTTCTCCAGCCCATGCTCTAATGTTCCAGTACATTCCCATGCCTATCCCACTTCTGTCTACCCGCCATCTTTTTCCTTGGCTGTCTTAGAATCTAAAAGGCTACCATGAAGCTTCTCAGACACTGCCAGCCAAAGTAGGCTGTTGTGATGGCTTACTCATCTTCCCTACAGGAAGCAGAGAGAGAAGAAGCCCCTTGACAGACTCTGCCTTCAGGGCCTCTCCTCATGGGAGACACAGAGTCCCCAACTTCCCTGAGTTAGTGAACCTTAGCCACCGTAAGAATGTCCAACTGGGAATTCTCATCAGCAGTACCAAGAAACAAGATGTCTCCTTCCCCTGTTTCCCAGATGCTCATGCCAATATATGAGCCATTTCCAGTGGCCTCTCAATCTCCCTGTGTCTCTTCCATGCTTGAATTATGAGGTCCACAAAAGGTAGATTTCTCCCCATGTACCAACATCAGCCGAGCTGAGGGCAGACAAGGAAAAGGAGGTCTCAAAGACCTTGTACAGGGCCTATTTTGCCATCTGACATCATTATCCATGATGCTGGTGTTTGGGCCCCTTCCCAGCTCTGCCTGAGAGTTATTAAGAGTAAACTAACTCTTGGTATCCTGGGTTCTGCAAACAAACACAGAGTAGCTTTGTTCAATAAAAGGCTGTACCTGTGGTCTTGCTGCATGGTTAATTCTAGAACATTCTAGAACTAACAAATAATAAAGACTGGAATTGGCTTTTTCTCCTAGACTATTGTTTCTAAAATCTGTCTCCTCTCAACTTTCGTAGGTTATGACTGTGATTCACATGTGTAAGATAGCACCACATTGAGGGTATGTAGACACTCCGTCCCAGTCTCCTCCCTTAGATCTGTAGCTGCTGCTTTCTGTTTAATCATCCTAGTTTAGACGTGGACACTGACACTCAGTTCACCTAAATAAGCCCACTTCTTTAATAATAATGAGATGTCACACAAGGCCTCATGAGGCTTCTTTTGGGGCCTTGGTTGTAGACTTCCTAGCATGTCTGTTTTTTACATGTTGTCTCATAGGCTTAGCACTAGATTCTGTACAGGATAGAAAAATAATTGGCTTAGGGACTTATCATCAGAGATTCTCTTCCTTTCAAAATCTATTTTTTTTCAAATGTATCAAATGAAAATATAGGCTGCATGATGTGGGTGTTCCATTGAACCTTAGTTCTGTAAGATGCCCCTAAACAAAGAGTTTAAGGGGGCTACAGCTGGCATACAAAGTGAATAAATTGTAATAAATTAAAAAATAAAAATAACCTAAAAAAAAAAAAAACCAAAACCTAAGTCAACGATGTCTATCCTGTTTGCCATTCTGAGTGATGATTAAGCCTCTTCCCTGGGGTCCTCCTTGTTGATTAGGTTCTTTATTGGGACAGGTAGCTGAGGAAAGGGTCACTGAAGATGAATCCAGTCTAGCGAACCTCTTGAGGGACACAGAGGACCTACACCTCCAGCTATCAGCCCGAGCACCTTCCCCACTGCTGGACAGACACTGTTTCCTGAGAGACTTGTCAGCAGAACCTATCTGACCCTTGGCTTACCCACAGCCCAGAATAGACCTTATCATGCTGGTCTACCCTGGGTTTCCTTGAATGTTCCTGGTTTCCTTTCCCCATGTTTACCATGAGCTATAATTTGTAACTTGGAAATGCACAACACTGGCACATTTGTGAGAATAACCATGGTAACCTAAGTTCTGGTGAATTTGGAAGCCATTGTTACAGAGAAGAGCCACCTGAGAGGCTCAAAACGGGAAGATGCAGAAATATTGAACTTCCTGGGTCACCTCAGGAATCTAGAGACGCTCCGGTAACTATGGTGCAAGACGTCTGAAATAAGACGCAGCTGGAAAGGCCTTTGTGTGGGTAGACAGCAGGATTTGGGCAGAGTCCCAAAAGCACCCGTGATAATTGTCTAAACTATAAATCAAGTGTTCAAGCTAGCACCAACTGAGTGCCAAGAATTTTACAAAGAACCACAGGCCAAAAAAAAAAAAGAAAAGAAAATGAAATCTAAATCAAGTCAAAGAGGCGTTCCCATATTCCCTCATCAGGCATTTATAGCAGCCATATACAGACGCCTTCTGGGAGGTGAGGGGGCAGGGAATTTACCTTGAGGAGTTTATGATCTGCCTGAGTGATGAAGAAAATCACCTAATAATAATGTTTATCCAACAATATACCAGAATAAAAAATATTGCCATTAAATTGTGTTTTATAACAATAGGACTGAAGAGGATAAGGAAATCTTTAAGGAAACACAAGGATGACACTTGGCAAAGTCAGGGAAAGTTTTATGGCAACTTTCCCACTTTTCTCAGCTGGAGACCTTCAAGAGAGTCCTTCTGAGGATATAATCACCAGACAAGAACCTCCTCCCTCAACCGTGGTCAACGCCACTAATCAGCCATGGAATTCTTTTCAGCTGATCCCAGTGGTGCACTGCTCCAGAAAAGGCACAGCTAATTGACCACAACACAGCACACAGAGCAAAAATGGCCATCACTGGGAGGAAACAGGCAAAGCCAGTCAGTCATCTAATTTTTCATTCAAAAGGTTAAGAAGACAGTCTGGACAAGAGCTCAAGTCCCCACTACCAGTCCTGGGCGTTTTCTTGTCCATGGAACAGAGGTATCAGGAGACCCCGTTTGTGTCACATGTTGAAAACCCCAGCTGCCTCCAAGAATATCTAATTTCTTCTGACTCCTAGAACCCCTCATTAAAAACCCATCCAGATGACAGCCCTTAGGATAAATGAGTGAGCTCTCCCCAGGAATGACAAATTTCTCTTCAAAACTACTGAAGAGAAGAGTGTGAGCTCCAAAATAAAAAAATAAAAATAAAAATAAAAATAAAAAAGTCTTCTCTTTCAAAGAGACAGGGGCCTGGAATGCAAAGCAACAGTAGCACAGCTCTGTGGGTGCTCTCAAAACGGAGCTAGAGAGAGCTACAGGAGCTGGAGGGTACAGACAATCCCAGCAGCTCTAAGTTGCATCCAGTTGTTCATGATTTCTCTTTCCTCAGAAGGGGTTGTTTTTGGCCAATCAAGGGGCCCGCTAGGAGTGTACCATTCTTCCTTTGACAGTTCTATACACGGGAGGGAAAAAAAAAAGAAATCAACTAGGATAGATACACCTAATCTTGCAGCTTCTTTTATTGTGCCAAAACGTCTGGTTTAGAGTATAAATGGCCCCTTAAAGCTCCTATGTTGAAGGCTTGAGCTCTAATTCAGCCATGTTCAAAGGGAGAGCCTTCGGGAAGTAGTTGGATCATGAGGGTTTGAGCATCATAAATAAGTCAACTCATGTAGTATTCATATAAGTGGATGGGCTACGTGGAGGTGGTAAAAACTTTAGGAACTTTAGCTGGGGGAAGTAGGTCATTGGCAAGAGTGCCCTTGATGGGTATATTTTTTCCCTAGGCCTATCCCGTGTCTGTGCTCTGGCCACCATGAGGTGGGCAGCTTGGCTACACACTTTCCTCTGTGGTGTTCTGCCCAGCCACATACCCACAGCAATAACACCAAGGCACTTCGAACTAAAATATCTGAAACGGGTTAACTTTTACTAGGGTGTTACATCTGAGAAATCTAACAACTTGAGAGTGCACAAGACTTCAACTGGAGGAGAGGGATCTCTTTATAAATATTCTCAAGCTTGATGTACAAGGTGATGGAAGGGTAGGAGAAAGGGCAAGCTGTGGAGCCCTGTACAAGAACGCCTTAGTGGTGGACGTGGCTGCCAGGGATTCTTGTGATAAATGTCAAACTTTGTTCCCTCTGCAGGGAAACGTCCAATATCACTCTAGACCCAGTCTGCTCTACCTTGTATCTTAGCCCAAGGGCCTTCCATAATACACTCTCTTTATTGAGAACTATACCCTTTCCAAAACACTGGACCCCTATGGTCACATGATTTCTTCACAGTCTGCCTAACTATAAGGTGTCTAAAGGCATAAACTCAGTCTGGTTTAGTTCCTGAGCTATCTAAGAATTGTTTGCTCAAGTGGCCTTACATGTCTGGAGCTCCCTATCCAAAGTTTCATTGACTGTTTACAATTTCCAACATTCCAAACCAGGTTCTGGATAACCTGGTTTTATATCAGTATAAAACATCTGCTTCATGCTTTCTCATACACGAAGAATTGTGGGTGTCTGGGTTGTAGGCACCAAGGCCTTCTCTAACGACATCTTTGGACTTTCAAATGCAAATGGGATGCCCGACCTTTGAATCTGATCCAGGAATGGATGAGAATTTGCATTAAGATTAAACAAGATAATATATATATAAAGTGTCCATGGTGTTTGTCATCCAGTCTTCTATTTTACACACACACACACACACACACACACACACACACACACACACACCCCTGCCTTGACAAAAAAGGTAACTTGGAGAGGCTGTGGACGAACTGAAAGTTTGGCACTGCTCTGTCCCTGCATGTCATCTTTGGTCAAGGACTCGGCAAACCAAATGCCATGTGCCAAAAACAGTCTTCTGCCTTGACAATGCCTTGTTTTCACATTGAGCTGTCCTTCCTGTGGCATCACAGTGCTGGCACTATCCAAGTCATTTTACTAATGGGAAGGTGTCTTGATCACTATTCTTCCTCAAGTCACTTCAAAGCTATTAACCCCTTAGTCTAAACTAGACTGCCCTTCTAAAACAGAAATGACCTACTCTCGTGGCTTCCTTCAGCTAAAGGTGTGACACGAAGGTACAAATGGGTGCAGTGCCCATCTACCCAGATGTGGTGTTTTGAATAGGAATGGCCCCAATGGACTCATATGTTTGAATACCTAGCCTATAGGGGATGGCACTATTAAGAGGTATGGCCTTGTTCAAATAGGTGTGGCTTTGTTAGAGAAATTGTGTCATTAAGGGGTGGGCCTTGAGGTCTCAGAAGCTCAAAACCAGGCGTAGTGGCTCACAATTTCCCTTTTGCTACCTGAGGCTCAAGACATGACACTCTCAGCAACTTCTCCAGCACCATGTCTGCCCACACACCACCATGCTTCCCGTACCATGGTAATACTGAACCAAACCTCTGAAGCTGTAAGCCAGCCCCAATTAAATGTTTTCCTTTATAAGAGTTGCCATGGTCATGGTGTCTCTTCACAGCAATAGAAACCCTAAGACACCAGAGAAATCTAGGACTGAGCTGTTTGGAGGAGGAGACTTGGCAAGGCCACAGGTGTGCAAGCATCCTTCACCTACCATGAACAACACTCAGAGAGTTAGCTGCTGATACTGCCAAGGAAGACAAATCTGTGGCAGCTGAGGCATGTGTGTGTGGGCAGGGAGTTGGGCATCAGACCAGACAGGATGCCTGGGCCAAGGTTGGCTTTGTGGAAAGGCAGAGAAGACAGCTGCATTTGGGACTGGAGGGAGGGTGCCATAGAAGGTTCCTGCATGTCTACCACCTGTATTTCTAGCCGGTACCAGAACCTGAAACTCTCCCTTAGGCCTCCCTCTGGGCTAAAATTATGTTCTTCTTCAGACACATTGGCATACCTCACAGATAGCCATTATGTTCTGGTAAACCAATAGTGTGCTGATGACAGAAGAATAAAACATTTAGGAAGGTTCTCTCTTGTAATCTGGGACCCAGATCATCCAAGATCAATGACATCAGAGTCTCTGGAGTAACAGCTCAGGGCATGAGTCATTGTTAACTTCCTAAGCATTTCCAGGAGGCAGTGGGAAACACCCACACCTTGGAGAGGATCTTCGAGATCTGAAAGCAACGCAACGACACAAGACAGTGTGGGGAAAGCAGCAAGGGGCAGGTGTCGCAAAGATGTGGCAACACCTCAGCTCACGCTCATCTTCACCACAGATCGTGAGGGGCTTTATTACCCCGTCTTCCGGAACCAGACTGAGGTCAAGGGTGGACAGGTGCAGGGTGTGTGAGTGAGCATCATGGGACATTGTCCTCGAAGTACACTCCATCACCCTGAGTCTCTGACGAAGGATAAAAGTACTGTTACCGGGGACACTTCAGACTTGACTGTAGCTGTCCTACTCTAGAGATGTTGGGACTGCACCCTGAGTGACAGGCTCTGTCCCATGGCGGGAGCAGACATCTTGTCTGCTTTCCAATCTTCTGAGGAATGTTTCTGGTTTCTGTTCCTTAAAGGAGGGAGTGATCTGAGGCTTTTTTAAAAATAGATATCTGTTATCGCATCGAGACTGTTCCTTCCCACCCCCAGTTAACTGTGTCCTTATCATGAATGGGAGCTGAGTTTTCTTCTTTGACCTGTAGATATAGGATATTAAGTGAACTAAGTTTTAAGTTTTTAAGCTAGGTTTGCACCTCTAGGACAGATTCCATATGTTGTGGTATGCAGTTATGCTTGTATCTTGTGGAACTGAAATTGCTAATGTGTTCTTGAGCACTTTTGCATTTATGGTCATGAAGAATGTGAGTTTTCTATTTTTCAGATTTTAGCATATTGCTGACCCCATTTGATAAGAGCAAATGAGGAATTATTATAGCTTCTTTCATAACTATTTGGTGTCATTCATTTTAATGGTGGTGAACCCACCTGGGCCTTTCTGTTTAGGTTATTAATTATTGATTCATCCATTTTAACAGATAGAGACCTGTTCTTATTGTCATGTCCTTCTTGTAAGCATATTGGCAGAATATATGTTCTGAGGAATCATTCAACTTCTAAGTTACCGCATTTGTGGGCATAGAGTTGGTCATAGTATCTCTCTACTATCTTCACAATGCCCAGGGGATGTGTAATTATACTCCCTCATTAATTTCTGATGTTCATAAATTAATTAGTCTATCTAGAAACTTACTGATGTTGTTGCTTCATTCATAGAGCCAACTTTTAGTTTACTGATTTAATCTTCCATTTTAAATTTAATTGGTTTCATCTGGGCATGATGGTGTATGCCTGTAATCTTAGCACTCAGGGAAGCAGAGGCAGGTGGATCTCTATGAGTTCAAGGCCAGCCTGATCTACAAGTGAGACCAGGACAAGCAAGGCTACACAGAGAAACCCTATCTCAAAAAATAAAAAAGAAAAATGAAAAAAAGAATTAATTGGTTCCTGATCTAAGTTTTTATTCTTTTCTTCTATTTACTTTTTGGTTCATTTGCAATTCTTCCTCTTCTTCCCTGATATGGAAGCCCAGGCTTCTGAGTGTCATGGCTCCTTATATCCCTCTTTTTCACGCACACGGCCCTTTCATGCCCTCAGTTTCCCTCCAAGCACTGACTCCACTCTATCTCACACATTTTGAGACGTTCTATTTTTATTTTTATCTAGTACACCTTACCTTTAAGAATCCCTCAAGATTCTTCTTTAAACCACATGCTGTCTCAAAGTGTGTTGTTTAATTCCCAAAGGTATTAGTATTCCCTAGGTATCTTTCTAGCTTAATTCCAGATTAGCCCAAGATCATGCTCTGTGAGATTTATGACCTTTCTAATTTCGTAGAATATTTTAGTGACTAAACTGTGACATTCTTCCTGAATGTCCCATGTGAGTTTGAGAAAAACAGGAATCTTTCATTGGATGAGTTATTCTGCAGCTGTCCTGTGGATCCCAGTGTCTGGTGGTGTTGTCAAGTTCAATGGTGTCAAGTTCGATCATGTCCATATTCATTGTCTACCTACTAGATCTGTTTGTGTATGATAAAAAGTTGCTGTAATTCCCAACTATAGCTGTATATTCATCTATTTCCTTTTGTAGTTCTTTAACTCTATGACTCGTGTATTTTAGAGCCTTTGTTAGGCACACATATCACAAAGACTGTTGTGTCTTCCAGAGAAATGAACCCCTCTATCATTTTCTCATACTCCTTTTAATGCACAACAGGCACCATTATTCAAATCTGCCCTTTCTGAAAACAGTTTCACTTGCTCTCTTTTTGTTGTGATTGGCATGGGATACTTTTTTATATCCTCTACATTTTGGTTACTTGTTTAGACTTTATATCTCAAATAGCTTTTCATACACAAAATATAGTTCCAGCCTTGGTTTTGAATCCGCTCAGACAATGTTATTTTAATTTTTCATATTTATTTATTTTCTGCATGTGGGAATGCACACATACATCTAGCATGTGTTCCGTGGTGTGTGTGTGTGTGTGTGTGTGTGTGTGTGTAAGTCAGAAGAATTAGTTCTCTCTTTCTACCATGTGGATTCCAGGTGTGGCATTCAGGTGTGGCACTAAACACTTTACCCAATGAACTGTCTCACAGACCTAAGAATGGCTTTTAATTGATGCATTTAGATCACTGTCATTCAAAGTAGATTGATGGTTAAATTAATATCTACCATATTTATTGCTGTTTTGGTTCTCTTTATGCCTACCTTTGTAGTTTAAATTAAGCACTTTATATAATTCCATCTATAAGCTGTTGAAAACCATTTTCTACTTTTTATTCCTTTTAATAGTTGTAACATACATTTACAACCAGTCTATGTCTGCTTTCTTTTTTGTTTTTGTTTTCTTTCTTTCTTTCTTTCTTTCTTTCTTTCTTTCTTTCTTTCTTTCTTTCTTTCTTTCTCTAGTTTTGAGACAGAGTCTCTCTGTGTAGGTCAGCTTCTCAATCCTCCTGTCTCAGTCTCCTGGATACTGGGATCATAATAATGCTTCCTTCCCTTCCTCCCCATCACTCTTCTCTCCTCCTCCCTCTCCTTTGCTTCTATTTCCATGCAGGGAATTAAATCTAGGTCTGATGCTTGCAAAGCAGGTGCTCTTTCACTTGCCTATGCACCCTGCCCTAAAAGAAGTTTTTTCCACCAGCAATGGAGGAGGGTTCCCTTTTCTCCACAACCTCTCCAGCATGTGCTATCACTTGAGTTTTTCATCTTGGCCATTCTGATGGGTGTAAGGTGAAATCTCAGGGTCGTTTTGATTTGCATTTCCCTAATGGCTAATGAGGTTGAGCATTTCTTTAAGTGTTTCTCTGCCATTCGATGTTCCTCTACAGAGAATTCTCTCTTTAGCTCTGTTCCCCATTTTTTAAGTGGATTACTTGGTTTGTTGCTTTTCTGCTTCTTTAGTTCTTTATATATACTGGATATTAGCCCTCTGTCAGATAAAGGGTTGGTGAAGATTCTTTCCCAATCTGTAGGCTGTCTATTTGTTTTGATGACAGTGTCTTTTGCTTTACAGAAGCTTTTCAGTTTCATGAGGTCCCATTTATTGATTGTTGCTCTTAGAGCCTGTGCTGTTGGTGTTCTGTTCAGGAAGTTGTCTCCTGTGCCAATGAGTTCTAGGCTGTTTCCCACTTTTTTTTCCAGCTGATTTAGAGTGTCTGGTTTTATGTTGAGGTCCTTGATCCACTTGGACTTTAGTTTTGTGCAGGGTGATAAATATGGGTCTATTTTCATTTTTCTGCATGTAGACATCCAGTTGGTCCAGCACCATTTGTTGAAGATGCTGTCTTTTTTCCATTGAATGGATTTGGCTTCTTTGTCAAATATTGAGTATTCATAGGTGTGTGGGTTTATTTCTGGGTCTTCTATGCGATTCCATTGATCCTCCTTTCTGTTTCTATGCCAATACCATGCAGTTTTTATTACTGTTGCCCTGTAGTACAGCTTGAGATCGGGAATGGAGATACCTCCAGATGATCTGTTGTTGTACAGGAAACTGGTTCAACCACTCTGGAAGTCAATCTGGCGCTTTCTCAGACAACTAGGAGTAGTGCTACCTCAAGACCCAGCTATACCACTCCTAGGTATATACCCAAAATTTGCTCAAGTACACAACAAGGACATTTGTTCAACCATGTTCATAGCAGCTTTATTTGTAATAGCCAGAACTTGGAAACAACCCAGATGTCCATCAACGGAGGAATGGATACAGAAACTGTGGTATTTTTACACAATGGAATACTACTCAGCAATCAAAAAGGAAGAAATCATGAAATTTGCAGGCAAGTGGTGGGATCTAGAAAAGATCATTCTGAGTGAAGTATCCCAGAAGGAGAAAGACAAACTTGGTATATACTCGCTTATATAGACCTACAAGACATGATAAACATAATGAAATCTACACACCTAAAGAAGATAATCAAGAAAGTGGACACAGGCGAAGGTGATTAATCCTCATTTAGAAAGACAAATGGGATGTGCCTTGAACTTATGACAGGAGTCTACCACAAAAGGCATCTGAAAGACTCTACCTAGCAGTGTTTCAAAGCAGACACTAAGACTCATAACCAAACCCTCGGCAGGGAATCATTTGAAAGAAGGGAAGTTAGTATGATATGGAAAGGATAGGAGCTCTACAAGGACCAAATATATCTGGGCACAGGGTCTTTTCTGAGACTGAAACTCAACCAAGGACCATCTATGGATATAACCTAGAACTTCTGCTCGGATGTGGCCTGTGGTAGCTCAGTAACCAAGTAGTTTTCCAAAGTAAGGGGGACACGGACTATTTCTAACAGGATCTCAAGGGCAGGCTGTTTGACACCTCCCCCCAGGGGAGGAGCAGTCTGTTAGGCCACAGAGGAGGACTTTGCAGCCAGCCCTGAAGATACCTGATAAAACAGGGACAGATGAAAGGGGAGGAGGTCCTCCCCTATCAGGGGACTTGGAAAGGGGCAGGGAGGAGACCAGGGAGGGAGTGTGGGGTTGGGGAGGGAATGAGGGAGCTGGATACAGCTGGGACACAGAGTTAACAAAATGTAACTAAAAAGAAAAAAAAAAAAAAAAAAAAAAAAGAAGTTTTTTGACATTGGTTTTGGCAAGGATTTATTGGATATGACACAAAAGGGATAGCAACAAAAGCAAAAGCAGAGAAGCAGATCTATGTTAAAACACTTCTGCACAATAATTTACTAAGTAAAATGGTCACCCTCAGAATTCTCATCCTTTGTAAGGGAATACATCAATTCATATATATTAACTATGCAATTTTATATTGAAAGGAAACATTTTTTAAAGAATGGTGTTAGGGCAGAAGTACGAGATTTTTATAAGAACATTAAATGCATCACTTTAAAGAGAAAACACCACAAAGGAAGTTAAGACAGAAACTTGAATCTATGTAGTGAAAGGGAGAATATTGGAGAAAAAACAGTGAGAGTGTATAATGAAACTTTCAAGTTACTGAATTCTCAACTGCTCTGATAGATAGCAATTTGTTCAAAATAAAAATGACATTATGTATATATATACACATACACATGTATAAGTATAATATATAAATATATATAATGTATAAGTGAAATGAATAGCAGTAATGACACAAGAAATAAGAGGAAGGAATAGGACAATTACACTATATAAGTTATTTCCATTACACATGAAGAAGTACAGAGTTGTTTGAAAGTGGACGTAGGAACCTATGAGATGCATCAGTAGTTTAGGGGTGCTAGCTGCCAAGCCTGATGACCTGGGTTCATCCCTGGAATGCCCGTGGTGAAAGGAGAGAGCTAGTTTCTGAAAAACTACCAGCCAAGAACACTCCTCCAAGAAAAATTACCCTCCAAAAGTAAAAATAAAAATACAATGTTTTTTATTTATAACTTTTTAATACTAAAATTTTAAATAATTCTAATTAAAATAAAAGTGATAAGGATATTGCCAGGAATATAATAACAGAAGATTGCTAACAGACCAACCTTCCAAGAAATGCTAGAAGCTCTTCAAGTCCAAACAAAGGAATTAAACTGGACTCAAAACCACATGAAAATATAAAACTCGATTGTGATGGTATTTGCATAGCAAAAGTACCATAATAACCTAATAGTAGTAAATTATTAAAAACCACTTTGAATTTAAGTATAAAAGCCAAAAGACAAATTTACTAAGAATAGATGTTACAAAACTAGAAGACAATATAAAGAATCATGAATTGTGACATAAATAACAAAAGTTTGAGGGGAGCCGAAGTGAAGAGTTTTTACATGATTGAAGTTGAGTTATTGTCAGTTTATATTATTATAATTACTATAATTATGAGATGTTTTATGTAACCCTCATAGTAGCCAAGAAGAAAATATTTATATAAAATAAAAGAAAAAGGTGTCAAAACATTTTTTTAAAAAAATAAGAAAAGAAAGAAGAACAAGATAATTGGAAAATAGTTAGCCAAATAGAAATGGAATGTTCTTCCTAATCAATAATTAGTTTAATGTAAATGGATCCAATGCCTCAGTTGGAAGACATAGAATGACTCAATGGAAAAACTAAAGCCAAACTGTTTGCTGTGTGTGGGAAACTAATTTACATATAAGAATACACATGTGTACACCTTTAATCCCAGCACTAGGGGGCAGAGGCAGGCAGACCTCTAAATTCAAGGTCAGCCTAGTCTACAGAGTGGGTTCCAGGACAGCCAAGGCTACACAGATAAACCCTATCATAAAAAAACAAAAATGAAAATTAATTAATTAATTAATTAATTAATTAATTAAATACACATGAGCTGAAAAATGAAAGAATAGAAGATTATATCTAGTGAAAATAATGAGCAAAATGAGCAAAAGTGCAAACATTGGCTCGGCTTCATTGGGCAACATAGATTTTGAGTAAGAAACTTGCACATGAACAGCAAAATATAACAATTAAGCATCAATTCATTAGTAAGATGCAACAATTTCAAACAGCATGTGCCCTATTGGATACATAAATATGTAAAGCAAATCTGGACAGTACTATACATATAACTCATATATACAGAGACATGATAGCTAACTCCAATAACCCTCTTTCGATGCTAACAGAAAATCAAACAGGAGACAGCACACTTACACAGCACTGTAGACTGAATGGACCTCACAGATGTGCAGAATATTCCACCCAAAGTAACTCACTAAATATCCTGCCAGGCACACATGGCATTCCCAGGACAGA
This sequence comes from Psammomys obesus, assembly GCF_907164565.1. Taxonomy (NCBI): domain Eukaryota; kingdom Metazoa; phylum Chordata; class Mammalia; order Rodentia; family Muridae; genus Psammomys; species Psammomys obesus. The sequence continues at coordinate 8,210,136 of NW_026596120.1, forward strand.
TCACATCATAGCTGACAAAACAAATTCTAACTGCTTTAAGAACACTGCATTTACACTAGATATCTTTTCCCAGCCACAATGAAACAAAAGTACAGATCAGCAACAGAAGGAAAATTAGAAATTTCACAGATGCAAACTAGATAGCACAGTGTTAACAAATGGGGCAAAGAAGAAGTCAAAATGGGAATCACAAAAATATGGACACGAATAGGATGGAAACACAACATACCAAAACTTACAGAGTTCAGAAAAAGCAGCCAGAGAATTCACAGTAATAAATTCCCCACCACAAAAGAAGAAAAGTTTCAGCTCAACAAACTCTACACCTGAAGGAACTGAAAAGAAAACATGAAGATCAGAAGAAGGAAAAATCAAGGTTACCGCAGAAATAAATGAGAAAAAATACAGAAGACAATAGAAAACATCAGTGGAAGAAAAGGTGCTTGATCTTTGTTGCTGTTTTCATTTCAAAGATAAATGAAATCAACAAATCTTTTGCTAGAGTCAACTAAAACAATAGAGAACCCTCCAATAAATAAAATCAAGATGAAAGAGGAGGCATTACAACTGAGGCCAAACATATAAACAAGGCCATAAATACTGCTAGAAACTGCATACCAACCAACTGGATAACATTGAAATGAACAAATGCCAAGAAATATACAGCCAGCCCTAACTGAATAAAAAAAAAAAAAAAAAGCAACACTCTGAACAGACTAGAGAGGAGGAAGAAGATTTTCTCAATTTGTGTTTGCCCAAGAAAGTCTCCATTTGTCTTTCACTTTTGAAAAATTATTTCACAGAATATACACTTCTAGGTTGGCAATGTTTTCTCTAAACACTTCCCTCTTCTTACCTGGCTGTTTTCCTTTTGTCTTGCACACAGCTAAGGAGGACAACATGATGTCTTAGAAATAGGATAAAATGGTTAAGAAAACTCAACATCTCCATTATGTTCCGTAGATAGTCATAGTGGGAGAGAGGCTAAGGACTTCCAAAACACAGTTGTTAATAAACCAGTAAATGGTAGGATCTAATGTTAGCCCTGCATTATGCCTTAGCCGTCTAGCTTATCCACACACTCATCTAAGTTTATCCCCTTTAACTAGATCTCCTCATTTCTTATGTCACCCTTTCTCCACTTGTAACTAGTATACGCCATTTTACCCTTTGTTTCTGTCATTTTACTCAGGTCATGAGATTTGGGAGGCTAACTCCTACCTTTGTTCCTCTGCCACGTGTTTATTGTCCTATGCCTTCATTCAACTTTTAATTTCTTACAGTTTGAAATGTATACCTAGATGCAGGTATTATAACTTATTCTCTAGGTTTCCCAGATCTATGGAGTGGTGGTCTGACCTTAATTTAGGGAAATTCTCTGTCATTACTGTATCCATATTTCTTCATCCCTTCCTTTCTTTATTTTTAGTTCTGGTGTTCTCATTATAGGTATGTATTTTATTAGTAATCATCCCACAGTTTTTGAATAGTCTGTCTCATTTCTTTTTTTTCTTTCCTAGACTTTTTACTCTGTCAGTCTGGGAAATTATAGCTGAGATGGCTCAGTCAGGAGGTCCTGAGTTATGGAAGAAATCAAATTGAACAAGCGACCCAGGAAACAGCACTCCTCCATGGTCTCTGCTTCAGTTCCTGCCCCCAGTTTCCTGCTTTGGCTTCCCTCAAAGATGGACTGTAAGCTGTAAGCCAATTTCCTCTCAAATTGCTTTTGGTCATTCTTGGTGTTGATTCCAGTAACAGAAAAGCTATCTGGGATGGAAATTGATACCAGTGATGTGGGGTGTTGTGATTAGACATGGCCATGCTGTTTTGGTTTTGAGGGAGGACTGTGATAGAATCACTTTATCTTTTGGGCTGGAAAAGGCATTGAGTGCTAAACACTCAATGGGCTGTTTTGTGGTGATAAGAATGTGAAGGAAAATGCAGGTGATGAAGGCCTGGCTTTGAACTTCCAGAAGGAAGTTTGAGAGTCCCTCAAAGACTCTATTGGGACTGTTTTGTGGTATTTTGTATTAAGATTGTATGGTTTCTGCACATCTGGAGCTGAAAAATCAATTGTGATTAACAGATCAGCACCACTGAAGTGAAACCTTTGCTTTCCTGGGACAGTCTATGATGGTGAGATGATCATGAAAAACCATCTGTGATTGATCGGGGATAGCTTTAATTTATATGAAGCCAACTAAGAAGTATTTCCTCAGGATCATCACATAGACACTATAGTCCAGAGAAGGTCAAGGATACCTATCAAGCTGATAGCAGAACTTGGAAAATAATGGATAAAAGTTTACCAAATGGTACTGATTCTGAAGGCATGAGAGGTTATGAAAAATAACTATAGTTTGGCACTTTATAGCAGGTTCAAAATCTCCCTGAAGAGAAGCTAGGAGGTCATTGTTGAAGATCCACCTCAGTCACAGTGAAGACCTCGGCTTATTAGAAACTTCAGGACTGTGGGGTGACCTCCAAGGACAATGGCAGGTGTGGTTTGAATCTGGTCTGAGCCTGGGACTGGAGACAAGCCCTAATGTGCTTTGAATAGTAGAGCCAGAAAAATGGAGCTGAAAAGTGCCTTGGAGTCCAGGAAATCCTAGGTGAGTTTTTGACATTGGACCCTGACCTGCAGAATTTTATTTCCACTGTTAAGCTATGGTTTTCCTTTAATCTGATTGTAACTATGTCCTGTTTTTTTTTTCCATGTTGAAATAAGAAAATATGTAACTTATTTTAGGTTTTACAGGAGACTACAACTAAGAGTTGGGATTTTAAAAGAAAACATAGACTTTAAGTCATTGAAATTTTAAAGGATTATGGGACTTTTTAAAGTTATACTGTTTTACATCATGATATTGAAACAAGACCTTAAGAGTTATCAAGAAATAAAATATTATGGTTTAATTGTGGTGTGCTTGTATTTCAAGTTGACAAGGGGTTAATGGTGCTGTTTAATCTTTTGTAAACTTGACACAAACTGGGGTCATCTGAGAAGAGGAAACCTCACTTGAGAATTGCCTCCTTCAGATAGCCCTATGAACAAGACTGTAAACCATTTTCTTGACTAATGGATTACACATGAGGTCCTAGCCTACTCTGAGTGGTGCCAACCCTAGGCAGGTGGCCCAGGATCATACAAGAAAGCAAGCTGAACAAGCTACAACGAATAAGCTAGTAGGTGGCTCTTAATGGCCTCTGCTTCAGTTCCTGCCTTCAAGTTCCTGCCGGAAGTCCTTACTTGGCTTGCCTTGAAGATAGATGGGTTGTAGCTTTGTAACCTAAATAAACCCTTTCTCAAGTTTCTTTTGGTCACAGTGTTTATCACAGGGATAGGAAAGCTAATTAGACACATCTCTGCGTTTGTGTTACAGGGTGTCACCTCGTTTATGATGAGGTTTTATCTCTCACATGGCTAGCATGCCTACTACGGTGTGTTTTCTCTGGCATACAGGATACAGTGTTTTATCTCTGACATTTCTGCTGCAGCGTGTGTGCTGCAGTGTGTTCTAGCAGTTCTGCTGCAGGGTATCATATGTAGCCCTTCTGTTGCTCTGTCATCTCTAGCATTTCTGATGCAGTGTTATTTTTAGCATTTATTTTGTTTTTTTTTTTTTAAATCTGTCTCTTTGCTTATGTTACCCATTTGCTCTTGCATGCTATCTCTTTACCTATTAATGCCCTAGCATATTAATTATAGTTTAGGTTGCTGTCTGACATTGTAACATCCTCGTCATATATAAGTCTGTTTTCAATGATATTCCTGTCTTCATACTGCCTTTCTCTTTTCATCTGGCCCTGACATACTGACGGGTGAGGTTGTGGGAAAAGGGGAGAGTCTGTTTATAACTAGGTCTTTTAAGGAACTGGCTCACTACAGTGTTGAGTTCTATGTTTGTCATCTTCCCTCCTCCTTTGGTAAGACATTATAGCTTTAGTAGTGTGGAATTGAGTCTTTACCTTCTCCTACATGGTAAGTAAAGGTTTCAATGAGAACTGTCCTCCATAGGTTCATGAATTTGAAAAGTTGGTTCCCAACTGTAGAAACTCTAGAAGATGGAGCCTTTATGGTAGGTCACTGGGGCATGCCTTGAGGAGCTGTAGCCTCACCTCCAAATGGAAATAAAATGTGAACACCCAGTCTTTCGCTCTTGCTGCTGTGTCATGCCTTTCCTGCCACTGTGAACTTTGGATCTCTGGAGCTACAAACCAAAATGAACTCTTTCTCTCCTACGTTGGTTTTGGTCAAGGTATTTTACTACAGTAGCAGAAAAACAACTAACATAGCTAACCAGAGCCAAAGTTAGCCATTTCTCATTCTCCATGTTAGTTTGGTTTGATAAAAATTCTTACCGCTAGATGCGATTATGAGATACAAAGAGGGAGAAGATTTGAGTTCTTTTGTTAAGAACAGAGTCTGGCTGCAAACAAAATGGCTTCTTTTCTGTCATGCCATCAGAAACATGGGGGTCCTTTTCTGCAACACATAGTGTGGAAGCATAGTAGAGATCTCCAGGAACTAAAACTCATGAATGTTGAGAGTTTCCTATGCTTGGGTTCTCTCTGGGCTTTATTTTCTCACATTTGCTCATGTAGAGCCACTGACGGCCATCTCTGCTCACCTTCATCTCTGTTTACCCTCATCTCTGTTCACTTACCCATCTCTGCTCATCCCCATATCTGCTCACCCAGATGCTGGTTCACTCAGAGATTTCTGAACATGGGGTTCTACTTTAGTAAGTTGGGGTTCTGTGTCTGTTTGCTGGTCTTTGCGTTTGGGGTCCTGTCACCTACAATCACATATCTAAGAAGAAGTATTGGCTTTTTATCTTGCTCAGCTATTTACTTGCTAGAATGAGGTGTTGGTGTCTTCCACACTTTTGGGATGTTTGACTGAAATCCTGAAGTCACAAAGAGATTCTAGATAAAAAGAACCCTTGCATCTCAAGTTCCTTGGAAGCACGTGAGAAAAGGCTGTAAATGAAGCCTCTAGGTGAACGATGTTCAGAGGATAGGACAAGTCTGATGGGACCACAAACTCATGCCTCTCTTTTGGGAGAAGACCTTGGAGAAATAGGAGGATCTAAATTTTAGATCCTTTTCATTCAGATTAAAATCTTAATGTAATGCCAGATTTTCCAGGGCAAGAACCTGCATTAGGTAAGCTTCCTTTAATTTCCTCTCCGATGGCAGAGTCTCCCTTGTTCAATCAGCTTCGTTTTCCGTCACTAAGACAGGCAGCAATGAAATAGTGCTCAGAAAAATTACATTCCCAGCAATTTCAGAGTGTGCCTGGCTCATGAAGCATGCACACAATTGCTACTTCATAAAAGTTTGATAAATGAGATGCAAAATATACAGCTCCTTCCTCTGAACAATGTAGGGGGCTTTATTCCAAGGGTCATTTTGGATAATGAAAAACACGATTAATGAGTTTGATTAAAGGATTCATTAACAGTGGAGAATGTTTAGAAAGTAAAAAGAAGAGTCTTTGCCTGGGAGTTATCAAGCAAGAGTCACTCAGCTTAAAGCTACAGCAATTTGGCTTTGGGGAGAACAAACTTCTGGGATGAGCTCAGGTACCTTGACCTTGAGCAAGTATGTAGAGATCTTGGGGAACTCTTGGACATTCTATCTGCTTTACTTTACCTAACAGAGGAGCTGAAACTCTAAATAGTGTTCCCTGAATTTTTAGATGCTGTTTCTGAGGCTGATGTTTGCTGCAGAAACTAGTCCCTTGAGTCTGTTTGCTGTCTAGTAGGACACCCAGAGTGAAATTAATGGTAACAGTTTCCATATGGGATTCCAGTGTTTGACCACAATAAAGAGGGTAGTATTGGGAGAATTGGGCAGGTTCCATTTTAAAAGATTATTTCAACCTTCCATAAAAAGCCACACGAGCAAGGGTTGGTCTGAACCTGTGTGCAAATGTGTACAGGAATTTTATGGGGGCATTTTGTTTATGCATAAATATCCATGACTATGGATGTCAATGGGTAAATGTGTGAGTGTGGGTGTCTGCATGAATTAGTGGCTATGTGAATGCACGGATAAACATATAAGTGAATGTGTGCTCATTTGTATGACTGTGGTGCTTGTGTGTATACAAGCATGCATGTGTGTTTATATGGACATATGTATGTGCACACATAAGGATGTGTGTGGGCATGCTTGTGCATTGATGGATGTAAGAACGTGTCACAGCATGGAGGTACAGGTTATGCATATGTACACACCTTTCGCTGCCTCCCTCCTCCACAGGTGTGTTCTGCCTCCTGATTGCCCACTCCTTCATGCGCTCTCTCTTTATAGTATCTCCTTGGGGCACAGTTACCAGAAGTCACTTAATAATACAGCCTGCAGGGACATAGAAAGCAACTTGTAAAAACCCTTAAGAGAAAAGTGGTTTGAGCAGAAAACTCCAGCATTACGGCAATCCTCTGCTGAACTCATTCATATTTTGTTGGGGAACAGAAAGGAGCAGGTTTGCAGAGGAGGAGGCCAATTGGCCCCTAGGACTGAAGAGCCTGTCAGCTATGAGAAAAGAATTTATATTTAGAAAAGGGGACCGATTATTTCCATGACACAAACAACTACATCATTAACCCATAAATGCTTCCATTCTTAAAATGCCTGAGTATCTTATGCATGAAGACCTGGATTTGAGCTTAGTCCATTCCACATTTAACTGTGAAAAGTAAAGCACTTTCAGCAGGATGAACTAAGGACACATGATTGGATGTATTCAGTGTCCTTGCATCTGAATAAACACGTGAAAACAGTAGCCAAGTCCTCACCACTTTCTGAATTTAAAAATGCATCTGTGGAAGGAGAGCCTAGCATTCTGGGATGAGGATGATTGGTTCTAGTAGAGTTATTCCACCAAGGGAAAAGACACTGATAGGCTAAGAGGCAGAAGATAAGTTCCCCCAGTTTCAATTTTTAGAATAAATTTTTTCAGGACATAGCGTATGCTAAAATGCTTAGTTTTGTTAATTAAATGAGTGCATCATTGGCTGAATCAATCAACCAATAAATAAAAGTATCCCATGGAGGGAACATGAAGAACTTGGCTTACAGAGCAGCCTTCATTAAGATCAACCTGTCAAAGGGTGCTTTGTCTTTAAGCTCTCATGCTCTCGTATCATCACAGTTTCTCACAATGTTCTGCAACAGTGAAGCAGGAGTTTCTGAATGCTACTATCTTTGTGCACCTAAAGGCCTGGATCTCCTAGCTCTGAGAATGCAGTCCTTCCCCTGCTGCAGTGACTTCATTTTGAAGATGTCTGGAGGTTGACTCAACTCACTGCTGTTGAACAACAAACGACAGAAGTTAGTATACCTTTCAGAAATGAGAGACCCATCGCTTTCTATGAGGTACCTTGAGTCCTGCCACAGAACCTGTTAACTCTGAGTTAATACACAACTCTTGTAAGTGGGTGGGTCTCCAGGATTCAAAGTCTTGATCCAAGATTTCTAGAGATAGCAATAACAGTATTTGTAATAAATTTTGCCATCTATAATAAGAAGTAATAAGTTTTATTAGAGAGAACTCTCTATGCTAAATTAAGTGGAAAAGCAAGGTAGAAAATGTACATCATGCTATTGTCTACAGAAAGAATGTTTATAAATGTATAGAAATTATTCACTGAGATTTAAAGTTGTTAAAATATTCCCTCAATATACCTTGCTTCATGAATCTAAATTTTAATCATGTAAACAGTGTATATAAGACAAAATTAAATTTTGGGAAAGTAATTTTCAAAAATTAAATTGGAAATTAAGTAAGTGAACTAGAGTAATCACCCAGGCAAGCTCTGTTTAAGATGTCTTTAAAAACCTTGATCTCTGATGGAATATATTCTAAAAACAGAAAGAACTGCAAACTTTATTTTGCTCTGTTTATTCATAAAATTTCCTTGGTTTTGTTTAAACTCACCCTTATTTTTTTTAAGTTTTTAGTACATATATAGTAACTTACGATTATATTTGCCCAGCTCCCATTGCCATCTGGTATGTCTCTTTCTATTCCTCTGAACTTCCTCAGTTCATTGGTTACAAAACCAGAAAGAAAAGAAAAACCCAACCCATACTGCAGCGATCATTAAGTTCATTCATTGCTCCTCGGGAAGGGGTAGATCTTCCTGGGCCCCTCCTCTATCTGTGATGGAATGTTTCAGGGCCCAATCTTGTGCAGACATCTATAGCAGCTGTGTGTTTGTGATTGCAATGACAAAGTCATATAGATGGCAGCGTTTCCTGACAGCTTCCATGTCCTCTGTCTTTTAAATTCTTCTCTCTCTCCTTTCATTCCTTTCTTTCTCTATTTATTTATTTTCCTTTTTTTTTTCTTTTGTCAAAGCCTTGCCTTGTAGTCCCGAATGACCTCAAATTCCCACTTGCAATCTTGCCTCTGCCTCCAAGTGGTTGATTAAAGACATCTACCCAATAATCCTTAAACTCATGTGTGTTTTTGTCATAGAGATGGTGTGGTGTTGTTTGTGCAGTTATGCTTTGGCAGGTAGGGCTGTATGTCTGTGTGTGTGTGTGTGTGTGTGTGTGTGTGTGTGTGTGTGTGTGTTGCAATAAAGCACATGAGTAATTATGTAGTGAGAGTGAAAAATGATGTGTTCAGTAAGGGAGAAAAGGTGTATAGACAGATGATCAATGGGGCTAAGCAAAATCCTATAACCCTAAATCTGAATAGGTAGCAGCAGAATTAACTCACAATAAATTTAGTCTTAAATATATTTACTTATGCATTCATGTTTCCTTGGCTCTGCTCATTAAGAAGCCCAAAACAAGGGCTAAAGCATGGCACAGAGCTCTGCAGATGCCCATTTTCTCACTAAATGAAACTGGAAATCCTTGGAGAAATGCTTGATGACAAGTCTGGGACAGGATCTGTACGAGACAAGCTGGGGACATTTTCTCAAACTTGAATAGCAAGAAAGTACACAAAGGATTCTAGCGTAATGTCAAAAAGACTCAGGAGAAAGCCTGAAGATGCTCCCACCGGCCAAGGGAAGGTGATTTGAGCTTCAACGATGATAATGGCTGAAACGGATGAAAAGACATCAAATATCCTTAAATCCACAAGTTTATAAAAATCAAAAATAAACTAGTCACCATTGGAAGGCACAAATTAAGCAACTAATTATCTTAGAAGACAGTAAAGAGAGAGATAATCAAGCATTTATCTTGTTTTTCCTAAATGAACTATCCCTCGGGGTAGCTGCAGAGTTGATGGAGGGAATTATCCATTTATAGATGTATTCTAGCTAATAAGTGAAGGCGGCAGGACCGAATTAGCATGTGAGCATCTTGCCAACTTCAATAAACTCATGGATCTAGACAGTGAGCATCAGTGTCTGCAGCGTCACATGCAGACAGCGAACACGGCTGCCTCCTGATGCAAGCAAACAGACCCACTGATGAGATTGCCTTTGAAAAGAAATATAGCCTGAATGTAAGCAAGCTTCAAATCTAACTAGATAGATAGATAGATAGATAGATAGATAGATAGATAGATAGATAG